>NC_058411.1:29931697-29943948 GCF_002201575.2 Neomonachus schauinslandi | reverse complement strand
AAAAAAAAAAAAAAGAAATGGTGAGAAGAAAATGAGCATTCCTGGCAGAGTAGAGCAAGGGCAAAGGCCCAGCAGAAAATAACAGAGAACGGACAGTGAACAGCTGGCTGGAAAATAGCGTTGGTACTTGGAAGGGTCATTGAGGCCAGATTGTGAAGGGATATGATTCCAGATCAAGGAGTTATTCTGTGAACAGTAGAGTGGATTTTGTATCTGCTATGAACTAAACTATAGAATGTGGTTTTGGAAGAAAAAAAGAATATTCAAGACAGGGCAGATCAGGAGCAGAAAGCAGAACCTAAGTGGAGAGGTTTCCCTGTGTTAAAAAGTAAACTGAGGCATATTAAAATTTTCAAGAGTTTATTTGAACATACATCCTTTCGAACTGGGAACCAAACGAAGGATGGTCAGGAGCACTCCACTGACAGAAGCTAGGGGAAAGGTTTTTATAGAGAAGATGAAGAAGCAAAGCAAGGATATTACTTGATTGGCTATAGCTTAAGCATTTGCCTTATTTGGGGAAGCCCGGTTGGCTGTTAGCAATTGGTTGTTCTTAAGTTTCATTTTCTTGGGTTTGAGCGCATCGACTCTGGCTTAGATTTTGGTTTCCTTATGTAGGCTGCCAAAGCATTAGGGTCACTTCAACCTAATGGCCTCCTTATTTAATTACTTTAACACCTGGAACATTCCGGAAACACTCTTCTGTTATCATGAGCCAGGCTCGAGGATATAGGAGACTCTACTTCTGAGGCGAGGTGCAGGGGGAGGGACAGTTATCCAGAGCCTAGGAGTGTCAATCCAGTCCCTTATTGGGCAGGCCCAGCCAGCACCCCTGTGAGCAGTGAGATGAGGAACCCCCGAGAGCAGAACCATGTAGATAACAAGAAATAGGTTTGTCCAGGGGCCAGATGGGTGAGCATCTAAGCAGAGAAGACAGGATCCAAAAGCGGTGCGCACTTGGGAAGGACGGAGAAAGGCACTTCAGGAGCAGACTGGCCCTAGCATCAAAGACCCAAGGATGGGGTTCGCGCAGAGGGTCAAGAGCCTGTTTGAGGAGTCAGGGCAACAGCAGAGTTGTGGAGACAAAGAAAGTGAAGAGAGCACAGGCTTCTGAGTCAAGCATACCCAGGTTTTTTTGTTTTTGTTTCTGTTTTTAAGATTTTTTATTTATTTCTTTGACAGAGAGAGACACAGCGAGAGAGGGAACACAAGCAGGGGAAGCGGGAGAGAGAGAAGCAGGCTTCCCACTGAGCAGGGAGCCCGATGTGGGGTTGGATCCCAGGACCCTGGGATCATGACCTGAGTCAAAGGCAGACGGTTAACGACTGAGCCACACAGGCGCCCCAAGCATACCCAGGTTTGACTCCAAGGGCAACTATTTATCTGCTGTGTAAACTTAGGCAAGCCACCTAACCTCTCTGAGCCTGTTTCCTTGACGAAAAAGAAACATAATAATGTCTTATCCACAGAGTTGTTATAAGGAGTATAAATAATTCATGAGAAGTGCTTGGCACTTGGAGCACTCAACAAATGAGGGCTATTATTATTATCAATACCATCCTCATTGTTTATATTGAACTGTAGAGATTTCTTCAGCTCAGGCTCAGAAGATATAAAGCAAGGGAGAGGAGCGTTTGCCAGGAACAGAGAAACCAGGAGGGGGGGCCGGACCTCTCAGAGCCTATGGCAGATGCCTTCTCTCCTGTTCTGGCCATTTGTAATTGTCAGTATGCTCATTTGTCCTCACACTCAGTGCTGCTATCATTGTCACCATTCCCTTCAGCAGAAATGAAAAGAACCTTAGATTTCTATTAAACCAGCCACATGGCTCGTGCTCTATTGTTAGCATATCCATTCATCTTTTCTGTGGGGTGAGCTGTCATTGATATCCAGGACACCACCGTCTCCATGGTTTCTGGCCAGATCTCATTAGCTAAGTGAGGTGGAGCCCAGTGGGGTTAAGAGGTTAATGCTGGTAGGGGAGACCTCTCAGGGGCAGGGGCTGGGAGACACAGGTGGTTACAAGAGTCCATGCTTGTGATGGGAGGACGTGACTGACCAAGCCTGGGGTTAGGGGATGCTTACCGGGGTAGAAAAGTAAGGTTACGACCTTCTGCAGCCTCTAAGGAGTCTCTGCCAATGTATTTCATCAGAGGATGACGTTTGCCACAGTGGTCCTGCCAGTTTCCAATTGATGGGGTTTGCCCCCTTTAGATTTGACTCACCTCGCTCTTAGTGCCCAATCCAATAACGACCAACATTTATTAAGCCCTTCTGTGTGCCAGGAGGCACTGTGCTAACGCATTTTATATACTGTCCCATTTAATCTTCACCACAATCCTAACAAGTTGGTACTATTGTTTGCTCCATTTTATAGATTAATAGAGATTCAGAGAGGCTAAGCAACTGGTCCAAGGCCACACAGCCAGTAAAACTGTGGAGCCATGTGGAGAATCCAGGTTTTGCTGATTCCAGATTTCCAGCTCTGAATTAGGGTGCTAACCAGCGCCTCTCACACTTTAAAATGCATGTGAGTCACCGGGGATTTCTTAAAATGAAGATTTGACTCAGAAAATCTGGATGGAGCCTGAGATGCTGCATTTCTAACCAGCTCCCGGGCTATGTGTATGCTGTTGGCCCATGAATCACACTGAGCAGCAAGGGGCTTGCATGATGGATTTGGTTCACCACTGATAGGTTTCTCGCCAGAGGATGTTGAATTTTGGTCTTGGATAAAAAGCTTTTAACCCATTTATGAGTATGTATTTGTTTTCTATGCTGAGTAACAAATTATCACAAATTTAACACTTTAAAACAATAGCCAGTATTGTCTCACAGATTCCATGGGTCAGGTGTCTGGGAACAGCATGACTCTCCGCTCAGATTCTCACAAGGCTGGGTCAAGGTGTCATCCGGGTTGTGTTCTCATCTGGATTTCAGGGCTCTTGTCTATATACATTCGTGTTGTCATGAAATTCAGTGTCTTGCAGCTGGAGGACTGAGGTCCCTGTTTCCTGACTGGCTTTCACCCGGGAGCCTGCTCTCAGCAGTCCTAGAGACTGCTGCATTTCTTACTTCCTGGCCCTTCCATCTTCAAAACCAGTAATGGCGTGTCTCCCTTTTGTTGAATCCTTCTCAGACTTCAAATCCCTGGGACTTTTTCTGTCTCTGATCTCTAGATCCAGATATAAAGGGCCAGGTGAGGGGCGCCTGGGTGGCTCAGTCCATTAAGGGGCTGCCTTCGGCTCAGGTCATGATCCTGGGGTCTTGGGATCGAGCCCCACATCTGGCTCCCTGCTCAGCAGAGAGCCTGTTTCTCCCTCTCCATCTGCCTGCCACTCTGCCTACTTGTGCTCTCTCTCTGTCAAATAAATAAATAAAATCTTTAAAAAAAAAAAAGGCCAGGTGATTAGGTCAAGACCACCCAAACAATCTCCCTATCATAAGGTCACCTGATTTGGGCACTTAATTACATCTGCAAAATTTCTTCACAGCAGGACCAAGGTGAGTGTTTGGCCAACTAGCTAGGAGAAGGCTTGAGCATGCCAGGGGCCAGACATCTTGGTGAGCGCATGAGAATTCTGCCCATAACAAAGTCTTTTGGTTTTCCTGGTTGAGCTGCATTGCTGACTGATCAACGTTTTTAGAGTCATGGAAATGGAGACCATGTGAACTGCCTCATTTCTGCTTTCATTTTTACTTATGTGTTGTAAGCCTCTCCCTTAGCGTTAACATTTTCCAACACTTGTTTCAAAATAAAAATGAACTGTTGTGAGGGAGATTCCAGCAAATTGAGCTCAGTCCTTTTTCTTGTTTGTGACATAAACTGAAAGTGCAGGAGAGCACCTGATACGTAGATCATTTGGGGTTTTTCACTGACTCATAACCAATGTCCAGGAATAAGACTTCAGAGGCAGTGAGGTTTACAGGCAAGAGCAGCTTCTACCCAAGGAAGTCTAAGTGCTCCATAGATGCTGGGAGCTAAGAAGGAGGGTTTGTAAGACCCTGACAAAGATCTGACTAATGTCCCAGGACTCTGGTCTGTCTTTTGTGAGTCTATCCTGCCTGTTTCCCTGCCAACGGCGCCATCCTATAGTTACAGGGCTCATAAAATGTCAACCCAGCATCATTTTCCTTACTTGGGTCTGAGAGAAGACATGTCAGAGTAAGAAGTGGGGGAAAAAGGTGTAGAAACCTGCAGGGGGAGGGAATTCCCAGGAGTTTTCTACAGTGGGGAAAGCAGAGAGAGATGCAACACCCCCCCCCCCCCCCCCCCTGTGGATTCTGGGTTTGCAGAGTGTGGACAAAAACAGCCCCTGGTCAAGAGGTGGGGCTGGGCGAGACATAATCCTGGTGATGCTTCCATTGTGATTCTCTTTAGTACCTCCAAAGCTGTAGCCAGATCACCACCTAGGAAACACCGCAATTTTCTTAGCCAGCTCCCAGCACAGAGAACAGTGAGGGACCGTTGCAACCTCTAAGTGAGGGCGGAGATCCTTAGTGGTATTGCTTCCTCCAGAGTGTGAAAGGTTCGGCTGAGGTGACTGCCCTTAACTACATTTTTTGCCAACACATAGCAAACTCTGTTTTGCATCTTTGGTCTCATGGCATCATTTCTGAAATACAAATCATAGAAGCGGTGCATTTCTGCTGTGCCTGCTGCAACTTGCTTTATCACTCTTCTATTTCGGTGTCAATAAAATGATGCTGTCATTCCAGCTGGGAGGTATTTTGATTGTTCCAGACAGAGAGCTGGCTGATCTGCATGGGGGGGGGGGGGGGGGGGGGACAGAGAGAGAGGGGGTGAGGGAGAGAGAACTTGTGTGTGTCTCCTTTCTGAAGCTGAGAAGAAAATTATCTCATTTTAGCAATGGATAAATGCATTTTGACGGTAACTGATTACCAAGTTGAGACCTCCTATAAAGCCTTCTAGCCCCATGGCAATTTACTAACAGACAAAGAGAATGCCTTGCTAAAGTCATCATTAGCAAAAATCTTATGCCACTGGCTTCTAAATAAGCATAAATGTAGGGTAGTAAAATAGAGACTGGGAATAAAATAAGAGGGTTGGAGTAAATGATCTCCTTTGATTTAAAGAAAATTCCAAGCTGGATGTGGGAAGACTTAGCAATGATGAGAAATGCCAGAAGACGGAGAGTATTAATTTAGGGAGGTAGTGGAAATCTTCTCAACTGATAAATGAATTTGTGAATATGGGTGTGTGTGTGTTTGTCTCCGACTTTGAGGTGAATATTTTTGTGAAGCCTCGAAATGATGGCTCAGTTGATGGCAGAGCGGAAAGGACTCAGAGGCCAGCCAGAAACCCTGCAGCAAGGCAGGCGTTTCCAAAAGGTCTTGGCAGAAAGAGGCAGATGGAGAGACGGGCTAGCCGGTTAGTGCCAGGGAGGGTGAGAGATGAGCTACAGGGGGGTGGAGCACAACCCGCATAGGTCTGGGCATTCTGAAATTCGAATTAGCTACTCTGGATAGTGGGTAGCAGGGACTGCGCCTCAGAAAGCATGGTTCGTAGGTGGGATTTGTGTTCTTGGGGCGGATTGACAGAAGAAGAGCACGTACCCAATCCAGAACAAATGAGATGGAGCCAGGGTCGCAGAAAAGGGACTTAATCTCCAGGCGTGCGGCCAGCTCCTAGAACCAGGGGAAAGGTTGGTAGAGGCCCAACAGCAAGGCCAATTTGATGCCACCCTCTTGAGAAACCAGCTTAGGGCTCCTTAAATTCCCCAGACCATAGAGACACTCTGAGCGCCTCAGGTGTTCCCAGCTGCACTCACTGGCAAATCATAGAAACAGGTATGTGGTGTCAAGAAGCTGAAGATGTCGTTCTGTTCTCAAGGACTTTATCATCTACTTGGGGGGGGAAAAAGGTCAGCACACTTCAGACAGAGAAGAATATGTCCGTGTGTTCATTAACTCTGTGTGTACACGTTGTATGTGTTATGAGAAGGTTTCATGGGAGAGGTGAGCTTTGGGGGATGGCTTGAAATTTTTTAAGCAAGGAAGAGCACATTCCAGGCATCGGAGATAAGTGTTCAAAGTGGGTAAAGAGAAGAGGGTAAGAAATATCCTGGGACATCTTCCTCATCCTTCCTACCCAGGCAGGAATAGTTAAGCCCCTCATTCCTGTAAGGGGAACCACCAGGGGAACAGCTAGTGGGCACTTAGGAAGTAGAACATAGAGCAAGGAAGCAGAGTTTGCCTGACAAGAGAACATGATCAGAATGACTGTGGAGGTAGCTCCCAGCTTCTGTGTCTGGGGCTAAGAGTCTGTTTCAGGCTCCAAGCTAACGTAGCCTCGACTCGCACTAGTGCCAATCACAAGCCTATAGGGCATTTTCCTACACGCTTCCTGCCTATGCTCCCCACCCTGATCCTGCCGACTCCTTATTTCCCTTCTATTTGTTTAGTGACTCCTGTAGAATCAAATTTTCCTTTTAACTAAAACCCTTGGGATCTTGGAGCCTTCGTCCACTGTTTCCCCCATAGATGACATAATGAGACACATTGTGTTCCTGAGGCTCTGGATCCCGTGGCTGACAGAATAGGCCACCTGTTTAGCATCGTCAGGATGAGTGTCACCATCAAGATGACTCCTCTATATTGAGGGTTATGAGTCAACTCAGTTTATTTGTCTATCTTTGGGACTTTTAAGGTAAAGAAAAAAATGATTTTTAACGTATTCCTTTAGCACTGGCAGTTGCCTTTCCCAGTCGGCTGCCGCTTAAGAAATTCCTAATGGCTCATGTCAGATCCCAGGATACTGGCCTACAATGCTGAGAAAGGAGCCAGTGTTAGAGTCTTGGCCCTCAGCTACGGTTTTGCTCTGTGGGAGCAGCCCCAAGTAGGAGGTGGGATAATCCCTTTCCTTCAGCAGCTGCTTAAGTGGACCTGACTTTTGGATTGGAAAAGTATTTCAACTCACCCCAAGGTAGTGGGGTAGACAGTTTTTCACTGTCAGAAAGTAATGTGTGTCCTGCATTACTAAGGAGGCTTTTCCTGGATTTGCAGCAGGAAGAAAGCCGGACATTCAGGCCACTGTGCAGGGCGTTGGTGATAGTGGGAGGCAAGGACAGCGGTCGACGCTTGTTTAGCCATTTACAGCAGATTGTTTTAAACCTCATTTAATCCTCTCAACAAGCCCGAGATAAAGAGGTCATTTTATTATGTATTCTACAGATGAGGAAACAGATGCACTTTCTTAAGCAACCACCCGTGAGTTGCAACCCAGAAATGAACCGAGTCTCTTTGAATGCCGCTCCCACATCCTTCCTGGCAAATTAGAGGTTCTATTCCACTCTGTGGCAGTCAGCTGTGAGATATGCCACACAATCATTTGTCAGTAACGACAACAACAACAAAAATAGATTAAATGGTGGGGTGCCTGGCTGGCTCAGTCAGTAGAGCATATGACTCTTGATCTTGGGGTTGTGAGTTCGAGCCCTATGTTGGGTGTAGAAATTACTCAAAAATAAAATTAAAAAAAACATTAGATTTAATGGAGTTAGACCATCCGGGATTTGAATCTTGGCTCCACCATCTTATATCTGTGTGACCTTAGGCAAGTTACTTACTGTCTCTTGGTTTCCTCACTGTTACAAGGGGGGAAATAATAGTATGTACTTCATAGCACTGCTGTGAGAATTGAAAAAGGTAACGCACGGGGAGTTCTGTAGTTTGGTGGCTGACACGTAGCTGCGGGGCAAATGGCGAGTATTGAAGTGTGGGATACATAAGTAGAGAAAGCATGCAATAAGCACATTCCTATAGAGAGGGATGAGTATCAAAGAAGACAAAGAGCTTCTGCCCTTAAAATAACTCCCGGTCTCCTGGGAAAGATCGAGATGTAAACAAATAACTATAATACGATGTGACAGCGCTAGGCAGAAGTCTGTTGTACTTGTCAAAGGATTTTTACTCAGCGGTGACCATGGCATTCTGCTGCTGTGGATGATGTTAGTTTTTATTCCACTAGAGAATCACAATGCATATTCCATTCTCCTCGAAGTAAAAGGGAGTTGGGTAGGTGTCCCTGGGTATCTGGATTTGGCCAACCCCACTGCTAAAATCCATAGCTTAAGAAACCAAGATGTGGGGTGCCTGGGTGGCTCAGTCGTAAGCAGCTGCCTTCGGCTCAGGTCACGATCCCAGGGTCCTGGGATCGAGCCCCGCTTCGGGCTCCCTGCTCTGCGGGAAGCCTGCTTCTCCCTCTCCCACTCCCCCTGCTTGTGTTCCCTCTCTTGCTGTGTCTCTGTCTGTCAAATAAATAAATAAAAATCTTAAAAAAAAAAAGAAAGAAAGAAACCAAGATGTGTCTCCATTCTCTCTCTCCTGCTAGGCTCCCCTCTCCCTGGGTATCTTTGGAGAGGTCTTCCTACCCCTGCTGCCTCTTGGTTAAGACTCGGGGGGCTCAGCAGCATCTTAGAATGCACCCAGAAATAAGCTCCCTGGCCCAGTCCTACAGGAGATTAATCATGCCATGTCTAAAAAGCGCCTAAATTTATAAAGAGAACATTACACTTGTCAGTTTTAAGTGACTTAAATCACTTAAGCTATACTTTGTTGTTTTCTTTTTCTTTTTTCTTTTTTTTTTAATATTTTAGCCATTTATTTGACAGAGAGAGAAAGAGAGGGAGAGCACAAGCAGGGGGAGTGGCAGGCAGAGGGAGAAGCAGGCTCCCGGCTGAGCAAGCAGCCCCATGCGGGACTCGATGAAGGACCCTGGGATCATGACCTGAGCCAAAGGCAGACCCTTAACCGCCTGAGCCACCCAGGTGCCCCTACTTTGTTGTTTTCAATTGTTTATGTTGTGAGTGCATTTCCTGAACAAGGACATTTCCAAATAGCGATCATGATGAATATGCAGCAAACATTACTTCTTGTGTGATTTCATGACCTTTTTACCCCATTGTCTCCCCAACCTCCAACATATATCATGGCCTGGGGTAAGTTACAGAAACTCTCTGAGTTATTGTTTTGCTAATTAAAGTCAATGAAAGCTTAGATGTTTTAAAACATTTACAGAGAATACTGGTAATAACTTCAGTGTCATAAAACAAGAAGGGGCATCACCATGAAACAGCATAAAACTAAAGTCAATCAAATGGGGGAAAAAAAATCAAAGCTGGACTTATTCCTCATACTTAACCAGGATAAATTCCAAGCAGATATAATATTTAAATGTATAAAAATGAAACCATCTTCTCTTTTAGAAGAAACTAAAACAGAGTTATTCACCTAAGAATAGGGGAAGGCTTTTTTCACTTATGACATTAAACCCAGAACTGTGAAAGATTGATATGTTCAATCTCATAACATTAAAATTTTCAGCCTGGAAAAAACCATAAGCTAAGTCAAAAGACAAATGACAAATTGGATGGAAATATTTGCAGCCCTATTACAGACCAAAGACTAATTTCCCTTAACATATGAGCTCCTACAAATCAGAAAGCAAAAGACCAATGGTGCAATGCAAACATGGGCAAAGAATAAGAACAGGCCAGTCCTGGAAGAGCAAGAAATGGCTCTGAGGCACGTGAAAGTGGCTCACCTCACTCATAATAGAAGAGGTTTAAATTAAAATACTGAGATAACAGGGGCGCCTGGGTGGCTCAGTCAGTTAAGTGCGTCTGCCTTCAATGATCTCTGGCTCCTGGGATCCAGGCTGTGTCAGGCTCCCTGCTCTGCGGGGAGTCTGCTTCTCTGTCCCTCTCCCCCCTCCCCCCGCTCATGCTCTCTCTGTCTCTATCTCTCTCTCTCAAATAAATAAAATCTTTTAAAAAATTATACTGAGATAACAATTTTCAATGATCAGATTAGCAAGGACCCCAAAGTCTGATAACATGCTCTGTTGATAAGGGTGTTCTGAAACAGGCACTTTCATGCCCTGCCAGTGGGAGTATAAATAGGTGCAGTCATAGCTAGAGCAATTTGGCATGAACTCCACTTTTAGGAATTTATGCTTTAGATATTCCCCAAATATGCACAATGAAATATATATGATATCATCCATTATAGCAACATTTTAACAGCAAAACATTATTAGCCACCTAAATGTCTGTCCTTAGTATTAAATAAATTGTGGCATGTTCATACAGGATAATACAGTGCAGTGAAAAAAAGAATGGCAAAGCTCTTTAGGTGCTGATACAGTAATTTCCAATATATATTGTTCAGCAAAAAAAAAAAAAAAAGCAAGGTGCATTACAGTGTGTATAACATGCTATACTTTTGTGTACAAAGAGAGAGCTTATATGTTTAGACTCTCATTTTTTTCCTCGTATATACATAAAATATCTCTGTACGGCTGGGGCTCAGCAATAGAAAGGATGTTTCACTGTATATACTTTTTGTTTGGTTTTTGTTTTTTCTTAAATATTGAACTATGTGAGGGTATCACCTATTCAAACTTCAAAAATGAAATACAAAACAATAACAAGCCAAAATGTGTTGATTAATTAATTAAACACAATTAATTTTATTAATAAATTAAATAATTGATTAAATGGCCAAGTTTCTAAACCCATGTGTGGTTGTCTGTCTGTTTAGTCTGCATTCATTCTCTCTGATTCTTAACCTAATCCAGGTTTTATTTAGGGATCTACCACTGTCAACATACCCCCTGTGTCTCAGTCCACATCGGGGACTGGCTGGTCTGAAGGCAACTCCATTCTCGTGGCCAGTAACTGGTTCAGGAACCCTGGCTGAAGGCAGTGTGCAGCTTTGCCCCAAGATCAAGGCTTGACTCAAGAATGCTAGAGGCTCTCGGGAAAGAACTTCCTTGCTCTTAGGTGACCTGCACTCAGATGGATAGCATTTCTATGTGAAACCAGTAACTGCTCTGCCATTTTGCCCCCATGAAGGGAGCAGCCTTAGGTGAAAGCCAAACCATAAAGGAGGTCATCTCAGGGTACTGCAGAGAAATAGATCCAGAGCCACTAAATTAAACTGCCCCTGAAGCCACCCTACCTCCTGGACTCGAAGTTTTGTGAAGCAATACTTTTCCTTATTGTTTATGTGAGTTTGAATAGAATTTTCTGTTACTTGAGGCTGTAGGCTAACACCCATGTCGTACAGAGGAATGTTTCCAAGAATCTAAGTGAAACACATGGGTAAGTCAGAAGGAAAAAATGCCTCCTGAATTTCTCAGACTTAGCAGACTGCCAAGGCACATGGCATGTGTTGACATAAAAACTTTCCCAATCAGGCTCTGAACTCCGATTAGAATATGGTACAGAAGTAGTCGGGGATGGAGTGGAGAGACGGAGAAGGATACCAACATTTTCAGTGGTTGTGCCTGGGTAGAGGGCCTGCTGGGTAAGTTTTAGCTCCTTTTTCGTATTTTCTCTGATAAAAAATGTGAATTTTTTTTTTTTGATGATGATGAAAAACTAAATACCAGCCAAAAAGGCCACTTGGAAGCAGATTGGTAGAGAGGCTGGGCCAAGCAAATCCCAGTAAGTTAATGTCAGGTTTTCAAAATACAAGCCTGAAGGCTAAATAAATAAATTTTTATAAAAAAAAAACCCTTCATAAATTAGAGATTAAGAAGTTTAAGAACTCCTAGTAACCGGAGGCTATTAGGAGTAAGGGATTTAAAGCAAGCAAAACCCCAAAAGCAAATTTAGATCACGGCTATAATACTTACAGCAGAGCTCATTGTTCTGCTCTTGAGACACTAATTTTCACAAATACTTTTGAGGTGGGGTGTTTCTAATCGCTCCTCACATGGACTTTGTTTTCACTTTCTGGCACTTCCCACAGGCTGAGGGCCCTACAGGACTCAAGGTTGGGAGGTGTTCGCATCTCCTAGAAGTAGACAATAGGAAGTTTTTTCCCTTCTTAATCCACTGACAACCTTTGGGGAGTAGAAGAGGAGGACCCAGGGAAGGAGGTGAGAGGAAACCAGGAAGAGAGAGTGATGACCCAGGAGCAAAACAATTAAATAAAGTAGGGACTGAAAAGTGCCTGCTGGACTTGGCAAGTAGGAAATCACTGGTGACTTGGGCAAGAGCAGTGACCAGAGTTAAGTTCAAGGCAGGTGAAGGGTATTCTTTCTTTCTTTCTTTCTTTCTTTCTTTCTTTTTTCTTTCTTCCTTCCTTCCTTTCTTTCTTTTCTTTCTTTCTTTCTTTCTTTTTCTTTTTTCCTTCCTTCCTTCCTTTCTTTCTCTTTCTTTCTTTTCTTTCTTTTCTTTCTTTCTTTCTTTCTTTCTTTCTTTCTTTCTTTCTTTCTTTCT
>NC_058411.1:29881101-29931687 GCF_002201575.2 Neomonachus schauinslandi | reverse complement strand
TCTTTCTTTCTTTCTTTCTTTCTTTCTTTCTTTCTTTCTTTCTTTCTCTCTCTCTCTCTTTTTAAAGATTTATTTATTTGTTTGAGAGAGAGTGCTTGAGCAGGGGGTGCAGAGGGAGAGAGAGAGAAGCAGCCTCCCCGCTGAGCACAGAGCCTTATGTGGGGCTCCATCTCACAACCCTGAGATCATGACCTGAGCCAAAATCAAGAGTCAGATGCTTAACCAACTGAGCCACGAAGGCCCCCCCCGTCGTTCCACTCTTAAAAAACTTGGCTGGGAAGGAGAGAAGAAAGAGGGTGGATGCTGGAGCACACAGAAGGCTTGCGGAGGAGAGTCCTTGTTTGTAGGCTGAAGGAAAGAATCAGTAGAAAGAGAATGCTTTTGGCGCCCAAGGAGGCAAGGTTAACAAATTGAGTACGGTTCAGAGACTGCAGGAGAGGGGTCTAGAGAGTGCAGGTAGGAAAAAAAAAAAAGGGAAGGATGGATTCATGTGTAGATAAATATAAAAGTAGGAGGGCAGGAAATTGAGAGATGCCAGTCTGATAGCCTCTATTTTCTTTGTACTATGGGAGCGAGAGGGGTATAGATGTTTTGAGAACATTGGTGAGCTTTTAAAAGTCATTACGAGGTACTGAGTAAGAACCAAAGAATTGTCAGGAAGAATCCAGGCCGCAGCTGAGATTAGAACCTAGGAAGTTAGCCTGTGTGGTGAAGGTTGAAAAGGCAGATCCGTCCTGGATTGTGGTTTTAGTGGATGGCAAGGGGGGCAGGGGAAGGAGTGAAAAAAGCATTAGTCTTGGAATGATTGAATTGTAAAACCCTGAGACCTACACTGGATGAGAAAGTGAGGGCAGCAGAGGTGGTGGTAGTGGTAGAGGGGTCAGGAGAAAGAAAAGAAGGAAGGAATTAAACCAAAAAAAAAAAAGGGAAGGTTAGGAACAGTGGTTCTCAATCCTGGTTTACCGAATAGGGTGCTTAAAAATGCAGATTTTTGGCCCCGTGTGAGAGATTTCAATTTAGTAAGACTTGAGCAGAACCGAGGGATTTGCATTATTTTCCAAGTTATTAATTACTTTTAAAAAATGGGTAACACGAACATGACATAAAATTCATAAAGTATGAAAGATACACAACAAAAAGTAAGTCTTTCTCTTACCCCTGTGGCAACTCCTGCTGCCACTGTCTCAGATGTTCTGTTAGGAACATTCAATACAGAATTCCATACAAAATATGCTTTTTTTTTTTCTTTATGCAAACAACAGCATCTTATACATACTGTCCTACACTTTTTTTTTTCCCATTTAGCCATATGTCTTTTTTTTTTTTTAAGATTTTATTTATTTATTTGAGAGAAAGAGAATGAGAGAGAGCACATGAGAGGGGGGAGGGTCAGAGGGAGAAGCAGACTCCCTGCCGGGCAGGGAGCCCGATGCGGGACTCCATCCAGGGACTCCGGGATCATGACCTGAGCCGAAGGCAGTCGCTTAACCAACTGAGCCACCCAGGCGCCCCATAGCCATATGTCTTAAAGATCAATCTCTGTCAGCTGTTCAAAGCTCATTCAGTATAGGGGTGCTTGGCTGGCTCAGTCGGTGGAGCATGTGACTCTTGATCCTTTGGCCATGGGTTTGAGCCCCATGTTGACTATAGAGATTATTTAAATAAGTAAATATTAAAAAAAAAAAACTTCAATGTTCTATTGGATGCTTGGAATTCCATCTTTTAATAGCAAAAGATGGAAAACAATAGATGCTTATATTAACTCTATTAACTCTCTATTTCAGGGATTGCCAACACTGGAGGAGTTTTTCAGTACCCTGTGTATAGATGTACCAGAATTTGGAATTCCACATTCTTAATATATTGTGATGGGGGTGGGGAGGATTCATGGACTACCATTGAAAAACACTTGTCACAGGATCTGAGAGCATAATGAGTTTCAAAGATGGAAATACTGAGAAAGAGAGTGAGAAAACTGGATGGACTGGGAGCTTTTACTTTGCATCATGATCTCTACTGATTTATTTGGGAGAGTTTATCCTGAAGATATCACTTCCCTGGGACATACATACAAAATATACTATTTGTGCATAATTAGGAAATGGTTATATATTAACAGCTGCTGAATCCCAGTGCCAAAAGGCAAAGCAAAAACAAAAACAAAAACAAAAACCAAAGGAACAAACAAAACTCATAAGAAACACATTCCCATGTGCTGTCAAGTTTTCCATAAAGAAAGCTTTGAAAAATCTCCAAGGGAAAGATCTTTTTATTACATCATTGTTTATCTTTGCCATTAGAAGAAGCAATTGAGGGGTGTCTGGCTGGCTCAGTCGGTAGAGCATGTGACTCTTGATCTCAGGGTCATGAGTTCAAACCCCACATTGGGCATGGGGCCTACTTAAAATAATAATAATAATAATAATAATAAATAAAAAGCAATAGAAACTAAATGCAACAAGTCCGCAACATAGAATTTCCCAGGATTCTTCAATTCTGCTTGGATTTCTTGAATTGGGGCTAGGACAGACTTAGAAGGTAGAAAATTCTGGATTGAAACACAGGTTGATTCCACACCTCATGATATTCCATTACCAGACACCACTTCCCATCAAGGAATGTTCTTGGTGCTCCTTGCCAGAAGGGCCAGACATCTAGCTTCCAGAGGTGACAACTCTCATTTCTGCATAACTACAGGCAGATGATCCAGAGGAAACTGGTAGCTACTAATAAGGTGAGCTCTTCAGAGAATCCCCCAGGTAGATCAGTAGGCTCAATAGGTCCTGCCAGAATGACGCTACTGTGGCTGAAACAGAAAGGTAAGTAAGTTCTTTACTATGGTACAGCTAAACACATCAGACATCCACTGACAGAAGAATCCTTTCATATGAAAAGATGGGAAGTGATACATGTGCATATCGTTTCTAATTCAGGGATTCCCAGCATTTGGGGAGTTTCACAATATCTTATACACTTCCTGCCCCAAAAGTGTTGGGCATGAGTTTAAGAAAAGTGAATTGGGATTTTGAGATATAACAGAAGATACCCTCAAGATGACCCAAAACCATAGCGAGAATTACTGAACTAGTTACTGTCAATTAAAACATTTTCTAAAGTACTTCTCACATGGAATTGACATTTAAAAACCCCAATAGAGGGGCACCTGGCTGGCTCAGACAGAAGATCATGCAAGTCTTGATCTCAGGGTGGTGAGTTTGAACCCCATGTTGGGTGTAGAGATTACTTAAATAAATGAATAAATAAAAACTTTAAAAAAAAGTTAAAAAACAAACAAACAGTAGGTTGAGTTGAGATTTCCCAGAAGGATGAGCTGCTTTACTTATTTAGTTCCATATCCATATTGGTATTTTATAATTCTATAATGTAGGATTTAGGAAGTTCCTCTCCTCTGCTTTGACATTTACTTTCCTGATGTGATATAAAGTGGTATATAGCAAGTAACTAAAAAGAGAATCAGGGAAGGACTCTAGGGCACTTCCCTTCTCTTCCAAATGATCTTCATCTTTATTCCATATTTGTTCTAAGCTGATGATAATGTTTTCAAATGTTGAAGAATTACCAAGTGAAACCTAAAACAGATAAAATCTTTAATTGAAAAGTCATTGCTTTCTGTAATGCTTTATTTTTTCAACTTACATGGACTGAGTGTCAGTTGACCTTAACAGCTTTCTGCTAGGCATTGTGAGACAGGCTGAGAAGCGCCTTGCCCTCAAGGAATGTACAGTTTGGTTGGAGGGATACAAAGTAGCACACATTTAAGTGCTAAATGAATGGAACATATGAGTGCTTTAGGCTATTCAAAAAATAGATGAATGGATTTGAAGTAGTCATGGCAGATTTTGGTAGGCAGATGAAGGAGTAAGTTTTTCTAGGTAAGGCAAATGGTGTCAGTAGGCGCATAGAGGCAGAGATTAACAAATGGATGGGCTGGTAAATAAAATTAAATGGGTATGCTGATATTTGCCAGTAAAAATGGTTTCTGCTTGGGAGTAGTGGGAGTTAAGCTAGAGAAGATAGTGTGATTCTGTCGTTGGGGACCTTGAATGCCTGGTTACCAAGTATGCCTTCAGTACTGTAGGCACCGCAAGGGAATTGAAGAAAAGGAGAAAAGGAGGGGCACAGAAAAAGTGGATTAGGGGGATTAATTTGTTGGTGGAATGTAGAATGGTTTTTGAACGTGTGGCAATAGAGGCTATTTGGTATGAGTGGATGAGGGTATCCACCAGGATGGCTGATCCGGCATTGTGAAGGCAGGATTATGTAGGACAAAAACCACAGGAAACTAGACCATGGGGGAGGGTATCCGAGCTTTCAAGTCTGAGCTAGTTGGAAAATATTGGTTTCACTAAGAGAAATAAATAAGAAGGGCTGGTTTGGGTTGAGGAAAAAAAAATGGGTACCTGCTACATTTAGGTT
This sequence comes from Neomonachus schauinslandi, assembly GCF_002201575.2. Lineage (NCBI taxonomy): Eukaryota > Metazoa > Chordata > Mammalia > Carnivora > Phocidae > Neomonachus > Neomonachus schauinslandi. Next base: position 29,927,250 of record NC_058411.1, on the reverse strand, counting down.
GTTGGCAGGACATGTGGGCTGTAATGTCCAAAGTACATAATAGTTGCTGCATATATTGACTAAAGCTGCAGTTTGTTCACCTCTGCTCCAAGATGGCTTGGGTGGGGGTTATTAGAAAGGTTTGCATAGGGGCACCTTGGTGCCTCCATTGGTTAAGAGTCTGCCTTCAGCTCAGGTCATGATCCCAGGGGCCTGGGATCAAACAACCCCCTCCCCTCCCCAGTCCTGTTAGGCTCCCTGCTCAGTGGGGAGTCTGCTTCTCCCTCTCCCTTTGCCCCTCCCCCTGCTCAGGCTCTCTCCCTCAAATAAATAAAAAAAAAACTTAAAAAAAAAAAAAAAGGAAGGCTTTGCATACTCAGCTTTGTTCCTTTCAGGCAGGAGGGGAGTACCTGCTGTCAGAGCATTCCCAGTCCTCAAGGGGTCCACGAAGTAGTCAGGAAGTATAATTTTAATAGAATTAGCTGAAAGATGAGCAAATGTCAGGTGGTGGTTTGGTAGTATGTCATTGCTGCTAACTTCGACATGCTAAGTGTAACATTATTAATAGCTTTTATGCAGGGCTCAGAGGACTAACACTTAGCAAATTAGATTCCTTAGTTTTTGCACTGCTCTTATATTTTAAGGTATATTACTTTGGGCAAACCATTTAACCTCTCTGTGCCTTGGCTTCCTATCTATAAAATAGAAATCTTATGTGGCAGGATTCATAAACATTTCAAAAGATACAGATAAAGAGCATTGTAGGGTTCTCCCCTTTCCCCCCCACTCCAAAGACCGAGTCAGTCTTTCAAAAAGGTCGTCCATTTTGTTGAGTTCTTTCAATTGCTAACTTAGTTAATTAGCATTTTTCTAAAATGCATTTACCAGTCCAGAGCTGAAAAATGTAGTCTATAACTGCTTTTTCTACCTGCTGGGCCTGCTTTTTTTTTTTTTTTTTTAAGATTTTATTTATTTATTTAATTGACAGAGAGAGAGAGAGACAGTGTGAGAGGGAACGCAAGCAGGGGGAGTGGGAGAGGGAGAAGCAGGCTTCCGGCTGAGCAGGGAGCCCGATGCGGGGCTCGATTCCAGGACCTCGGGATCATGACCTGAGCTGACCCAACTGAGCCAACCAGGTGCCCCTGGGCCTGCTTATTTTGCTAACCCCTTTTACTCAGTGGCTGGTGTCATTGGACTCTCATCTCTAGGCTCCTGGATCTACCCCAGCCCATATTAGAAAGGGAATTTGAGTTCTGTATTAACTCTCTGGGACCTCAACAAAAGGCAACTGTGATCAATGTGAAATTTGGTCTCAGTTCTAGGCATTAAGTTCCTTCTTTGTTTCTAAGTCTCCCTCTGTCTGTCAAATCTGGCCTTTGGATACTTGTCTTGTAGCCCCGAGCCCAAGTTCTTGCCCTGCAAACTTGCCCAGCACATTGTCTCAAGGACCTGAATTCTTTCATCAATTCCTTATAGGGAGAGGAATCCAGACCTGGAAGAAAGCACTGAAGCTGGGGCTCTGCTATAAGCAGCACATTTTCTTAATGCTTGCCGTGAATTCCCAATTTTTGTCTGCTCTTGGACTTCCCCAGGTTGTGTTCCAGCTGCCCACTGACTTACAACACTTGCAGTCTCTGTGTTAAACCAGCCTCCTGCCGGCTGCCTTCCTGGTGACTGCCCATTCCACACCCTCCAGATACTGTCTTCTGACTGCTTGCTCATCACGCCAGCTGGGTCTGCTTCCGATTCCGTGATGTATCTAGGTCTGGTCTCCACTTCTTCCAGTCTACCTCACCCTTATTATACAGTTAATCCTTTTACATTATACTAAAGCAGGTATTTGCTGGTGTGGAAACTGATGTGGTATTGGAATTTTATCCTTGTTTATGTCTTTGTGTTGGGAGACCTTGGGATCACTTCCAAAACCGGCTCAGAGAGCTTTCCTGTCTCTTTTAGGAGAAACAAATGTTAAGCGACTGCCTTCGGCTCAGGTCATGATCCTGGAGTCCCAGGATCGAGTCCCACATCAGGCTCCCTGCTCAGCGGGGGGTCTGCTTCCCCCCCCCCGCCCTCTTCCCCCTCTGCCCTCTTCCCCCTCTGCCCTCTTCCCTCTCGTGCTGTCTCTCATTCTCTCTCTCTCAAATAAATAAATTCTTAAAAAAAAAAAAAAAAGACCAAGCCGCAAGGCCACTATTTTAATTGTAAAATTGTATTATTTAAACTTGATCGTGCTTTCAGACATACTCATATATTTTATTTATTTATTTATTTATTTTTAAAGATTTTATTTATTTATTTGACAGAGAGAGACACAGCGAGAGAGGGAACACAAGCAGGGCGAGTGGGAGAGGGAGAAGCAGGCTTCCCGCGGAGCAGGGAGCCCGATGCGGGGCTCGATCCCAGGACCCTGGGATCATGACCTGAGCCCAAGGCAGATGCTTAACGACTGAGCCACCCAGGCGCCCCCATACTCATATATTTTAAAGTATATTTTGGCCAGTGTTCATTTGTGTCTCACAATTTGAAGGTACTTGGAACTTGATGGCTTTGTGATTATAAGGAAATGAACTAATCAAGGTTGGGGGATAGTGTTCTACAATGGTAGTTTCAACCTTTAAGGTACATTGGAATCTTTTGAAGGGCTTGTTAAAACAGATTGCTAGGTCCCACACCCAGAGTTTCTCTGGAGTGGTGCCTGAGAATTTGCATTTCTAACAAAGTTCTCAGAAGATGTTGACACAACTGCTCCTGGGATTACACTTTGAGAACAACTGGTCATAACGTTTAAACTGGCCACAGGTAACCAAAAGCTGCTGAGCAGTGTTGATCAGTTCAAATTCTTGTCTGAATGGATAAGGTGGAGGGTGCTGAGAAATAAACTTCTAATTCCAGTCGGTCCAGTTAGAATGATTGCTGGTTTCAGAGGTCTTCTCAACCACTATTACTTAGGAGAACATGGGCAATCATTTACTTTCTTTGCGCTTCCGTTTCCACGTCCATAAAATAAGAATAGCCTCTACGCTGCCCCTACCTGAGTGTTGTGCAGGTCAAATGAAATGGCATGAAAATGTTTGACTGTAGAGTGGGATGGCACCAGGAGGTATTGCAATGGTTTTTCAATACTCTTCTTAAAACAGCACCAGTTTCTTCTGGCTTTCTTGCTTTTTAATTAATTATAGCAGCTTTAATCCAGGAATATAAAATACTTTTATTGCTATAATAAACTCAAACTTAGAAAAAAAAGTTCATTCAATGAGATCAGACATGCCTTATAAACACTACAAAGAGCCAGGAATGATTCCCAGTCTTCACAGCAGTAAAAAAGAGAAATGGGAGACCCCATCGTGACTTGGGGTGGAGTCACAGCTAATCTTTCAACGCTGTTTAGATTGGTCCATTTATAAAAATGGCTACGTTACAGCATGTTAAAATATAAAATCACCGTGTAAAGTGATAAATCTGTCTACCCCATCTTGTTACATCTCTTGAAATTTCTATTAATTTATCTGTCTTTGGAAGTAGTAAATCCTTCCAATCCTGGTGTAGATATTTTTCTCACCCGAGGGCGCATTTGTGACTTTTCATTAGTCACCAGCTGTATCGAATTCTCCCGGGCCTTTAATAAGCATCGCAGATATTAGCCTCACTGTTCCCAGGTGTTCCATAAGCATCATAAAACGTCAGCCAGGATGCTGACAAGGTTTGGGACAGTGAAGGCTCGCGTTGGGGCCGGTCAATGCACCTGGCAGGGTGGTTTACCCGGCGCAGAAAGGGGTGTCCCAGAGCCCGCCCCCCCAGGCCCCGTCCGCGTACGCGCACGCTTCTCCCGGGCGCCGACAGGAGGCGCCCGCCGTAGCCGAGGCGCTGCGGGCACCCGCGGGGAGCTGGCCTGGGGGGGCGGAGAGGAGGGGCTGGAGGGGGCGCGGCTTGCTCCCCGTCCCTCCCGGGCGCCGGGCCTCCCTCTCCGCCAGGCCCAAGGCTGGTGGCCGGCGGGGGTCGCGGCGGTGGCGGCGGCGGCGGCGCTGGCGGGCCGCGGGCCTGGGGGCCTGGCTCCGGCTCCGGGTGTTAGGAGACAAGATGGCGGCGGCGCTGTGGAGGCTGGTCTCCTCCTCTCCTCCGCTCTCCTCCGCCCCGCCGCTCGCCGCCTCCTCGGTCTCCTCCTCCTCGTTAGCTGCCTCCTCCTCCTCCTGCAGCAGCCCTAGCGACCGCCGGAGCGCCGGCCCGCTCTCCCGGAGCTCCGGAGGGGGATAGACGGGGCAGCCGCGGGCTCCGGCGACCGACCGAGGCCGAGCTGGGGCCGGGGCGGGGACGGCGAAGACGGCGGCGGCGGCGGCGGCGGCGCCGGGTGGGGATGGGGTCGCAGACGCTGCAGATCCTCCGGCAGGGGGTGTGGGCCGCGCTCAGCGGGGGCTGGTACTACGACCCGCATCAGGCCACCTTCGTGAACGCTCTTCACCTCTACCTGTGGCTCTTTCTGCTCGGCCTGCCCTTCACCCTGTACATGGTGAGTGTGGGGGCGGGGAGGAGAGTGGCCCCTTCCCGCTTCCCCTTGTCGCTGGCCGGGAAGCGCTGGCGTTCCAGAGTCCGGCGGGTGCTCGCGCCTCCCGGGCTCCGGGCCGGGGTCGCGCCCTCTCCTCTCCCCGGCGCGCGCCCGCCGCCCCCTCGGGGCCCACTGTCCCACTGACTGTAGTGCTCCCCTCCCCCACCGAGTCCCCACTCTCTTCTCTTTAGGGTGTCCCTTATGGCGGTGATGACAGGAGGGACGAAGCAGCAGCAGCAGCCCCCACCTGGCGTCCCCTTGTGCCCCACCCTTTTACGGGGAAATAGTAGCCTCCTGGGCCCCGGCTTAGGGGGTCCTGAACCTGTAGCCCCTCCAGCCTGTCCACCCAGGAGGAAAGCCCAATTAGGGCTCCCTGCCCTCCACGTTTTGTGGCAGGCGCTGAGCACTCTGCTCCTAAGGGACGCCGCATTCATCCTTGGCACGCGTGCTTATTTGCGCTCCGTTCCCCGCGCCCGGGCACTCCTTGGGCACTCCCTTCACGCGAGGCGGTGCGCTCTCCTCTCTCCACCTCGCCTCTGGTCCGCGTGCGGGGGCCCTCGGAGCGGGGGAAGAATGCGTGCGGCTCTGTTGGGAACATGATTGTGGGGCGGCCGGCCTCTTACTTGAGAATAGGTGGTGGTTGAAAACCTGGCTCCTCACCTTCCTGCCTCTAAAAAATTGTTTTTGCTTACCACTGAATCTTTTCTGTTCAGCTCTGTGGTCAGTGGCTGCTGTGTTTTCAGGCCAGCTTTGTGGGGGAGGGAGCGGGGGAGATACGGGGAATCTGGCTGGCATTTCAGATTTGTTTGGATTGGTTCAAGGCCGTTTACTGATAGGAAAAAGGAAGTAGTGCCTGTTGCTGAATTCAGTACGATCAGCTTCTCCGAATGATCTAGGTCTTTACGCTGTATTTTCACTGGAAGTTGTACGCACATTTTTTTTTTTTTTAACACATTAGGTTAGGGTGGGGCATTAGGGAAACTAATGTGGAAGCGAGATGATACTTAAACTTCAGGGTTTTTTTTTTAAGGTTTAGTTAAGTTTTTAAAGAAACCGGAAGGCAGGAAAGGATGAAAACTTTTTATTTTAGGAGAATTCCTTTTAATATATTTGTTAACTTTGTGGCTTTTCATGGAGCTATATAGTAAGGGTGCTGGATTAGAAAGTCTGGGAGTACGCCTAAGAAGTGCTAAAGTGAGGATACCCCATTCTTTCCTAAGTGAAGCTCCTTTTCACTGATTGGCAGGAAAAGTGCCAGCTTGGGGGAAGATGTGCGAAATTTCACATTCTCAAGCAGTTTAGTTTTTCATTAAACTTGTTTTGAAGGGACTTACTGCTGGAGGTAAAAAAAAAAAAATTTTTTTTAAATGTTGATGACTGATGACTTATTTTTTTAGGGGACTTGTTCAGTCTTGTCCCATTCTGAAAATGTATCATGGAGTGTTACAATTTTCAATTAATTCTGGCTTAGGGGGTTCTGTTTGCACTGCTCTACCTTCCAGGAATATGACATCATTAAGGAACAGGTTAATTACTTCGGGTGTAAGAATCCTCAGGCTGTCACAGAGCTTTCATAGCAGATTTCTCTTATATCCAGGAGAATTGTAAATTTAAGACTGAAACTGGTACTTGAGATATAAGGATTAGTTGCTGTGTAGCTGTGTAATGTTTCCTTGTAAGCATGTGAACTGTGTTAGTGGCTAAGTCTGTGTAATTAGCAAACATTACTAAAGGAAATTAGAGCAAATAGAAAGCAATACATTGAGTTTATTGTTTCATTTTGGGAGTTTACTCAGTTAAGTTTAATTCACAAACATTTGAGTGTCTACTATGTACTGGGCAGTTTGCTAGATTCTGGGAAAATTGCTTCACTGACTTTCTTGTCTCAGTTAACAGCAAGTCTACTCTTCCTAATCTTTTAAAATATCTCCTTGATTCACCTTTCTCCCTTTTCACATCCAGTTCATCAAATCTTGTGGGTTCTCTTTTCAAACCCTAACTGAAATCCAGTTAATCATCATCATCACTCAGTTGGTTCAAGCTATCATTATGGCTCCCCTGGATTATTGCAGGATTTTAATGAGGTTCACTGCTTTTATTTTTTAATCTCTATTCTTGTTACGGAAGTCTGGTGATTCTTTAAAACAGATCATGGCACTCTTCTGCTCTCAGAGCCTGCCCTCCCATGTGTCTCTATTATGCCCCACCCTTTTGCCTTCTTAGAATTTTTCCCACATAATAACAAATGTTCCTGCCTCAGGGCTTTTACTCTTGCTTCCCCCCCACCCCCAGCCCCCATGACTCTTCCCCTCCAGATATCTGTGACTTGCTCCGCTTACTCAGATTTCAGTTATATGTGAAGCTCTCCCTGATAACCCTATGTAACATAGCAACCTTCCGGCTCCTACAGTATTTTCTAGCCCTCTGTCTCTCCTTTTTTTTTAATATCCCTTATCACTAATTGATATATATTAGTATCTCCTGTTTCATTGGAGTATTAGCTCTGAGGAGGGCAGAGACTTTATTTTGCTCACTGCTGTATTGTCAGGACCTAGATCAGTGCCAGACACATAGTAACCACTCAGATATTGAATGATTAGAAATGTACAAGACACAACTTCTGCCTTCAAGGAACTTAAAATCTAGCTTGGGGGTAAGGAACAATTTACAAGCATTAGAACTGTTGTGAAAAGGTAAGTACAGAGTGACCCTGAGTTTATAGTCAGGATTGATTCTAGTCTAGGGGCAATCAGCAAAGACGATTTGTCAACATTTTCGTTTTATTTTTTAAAGATTTTATTTATTTGACAGAAAGAGACAGCGAGAGAGGGACACAGGCAGGGGGAGTGGGAGAGGGAGAAGCAGGCTTCCCGCTGAGCAGAGAGCCCCATAGGGGCTTGATCCCAGAACTCTGGGATCATGGCCTGAGCCGAAGGCAGCCGCTTAACTGACTGAGCCACCCAGGCGCCCCTATTTTATTTTATTTTTTAAAGATTTTATTTATACATCTGAGAGAGTGAGAGGGTGTGCACCCGAGGGGATGGGGAGGGACAGAGGGAGAAGCCGACTTCTGCTGAGCAGGGAGCTGGACATAGGGCTTGATCCCAGGACCAGGATCACGACCTGAGCCGAAGGCAGAGGCTTAACCGACTGAGCCACCCACGTGCCCTGATTTGTCAACGTTTTCAGAAACATTACTAGTTCTACAGTATTGAGGCAGATAGTTGGAAGTATACACTTGAAGCAAAATCCAACATTCCATGTAAAAATAAGAGCTCCGACAGTTATAGATTATTATTTGTATATTCTTCCAATAATAACTATCAAGGATAGTGACTATGAAGCGAATAGGTTCTTTATCCCAAACGCTGTGTTCTCATTTTACTGATGAGGACACCTGAGGTCAGCCCCAGATGACTTGTTTTGTGACCTTAGGCAGATAAAGAGCTGGGTTTTATAAGGGCTTTTGTAGCCATTGTATAGGTAGTTTTTGTATGTTTATTTTTATTTTTTATTTTTAAAGACTTAGAGTTCGAGCATGTGCATGAAAGAGCACAAGCCCCGGGGGGGGGGGGGCAGGGTGGGGGTGGGGCAGAGGGAGAGGGAAAAGCAGGCTTCCTGCTGAGCAAGGAGCCCTATTTGGGGCTCCATTCCAGGACCCCGGGATCATGACCTGAGCCGAAGGCAGACGCCCAATGACTGAGCCACCCAGGCGCCCCCTGCCCCCCGTTTGTTTTTTTAAATTAAAGACCCAAAGTCTATGAGGAGGTGGTATGTTACATTAGGTAGAGTTTCAGGGCTTTTTGTATAGGAGTAAAACACTTTTGCTATTAGTAGCTTTTGTGGATACTTTGAAAGGTAGAATTTATAGTTTCTGCAATTATAAATCATTTAAGTAGTGAAAATGAAGAAGTAATTTTTTCCTTCTTTCACTGTCCCTTCTGTTTCTCTTAAGACACTCACCCCATTTTCACTTTCTATACAGTTGACCTTGAACAACATGGGGATTAGGGGCACCAACCCCCACTCAGTATAACTTTTGACTCCCCCCCCCCCCCCCACCCCACCAAAACTTGGCTACTAACAGCCTACCGTTGACCCTCAGCCTTACTGGTTACACAAACCGTCAAGTAACACATATTTTGTATGTTATATGTATTATATGCTGTGTTATAATAAGGTAAGCTAAAGAAAAGAGTGTTAAGAAAATCATAAGAGAAAATACATTTATAGTACTATGCTGTATTTATTAAGAAAAATCTGTGTTGTTAAAGGGTCAACTGTAATCATTTTTGCACATGGCATGTGACAGATGGTGAGCTTTGTAGTCATGAGCTTTGTGGCATTTTTGTGTTGTGGAAAGCAGATTGGAATTGGTGTTGTCTTGATTTGTGAATTTTGGCTCTTATTGATTGTGAGGCCTTTGGGCAAGACTCTGCCTTTCTGAACCTTGATTTACTCATTTGTGAGACACTTCATGTGTATTTTGTAAGCAAATATTTATGAAATAAATTATTCGCCTTCAGATTGGCCTTTAGTAAATGTCATTTGGAAGAATGGCCAATTAGAACAGTGTTTTCCTCTATAATGCTGTATGACTGGAGGAAATTAGATAACTCTCGATTTATTAGTCAAACCGTTATCTTGTTGATTATTGTTTTCTTCTCCAAAGAGTTATATCCCTAGGTGATGAAATATATATATATATATTTTTTTTTTTCCCTAAAGGTTTTATTTATTTTGACAGACAGCGAGAGAGGGAACACAAGCAAGGGGGATGGGGGAGGGAGAAGCAGGCTTCCCGCCAAGCAGGGAGCCCGATGCAGGGCTCGATCCCAGGATCCTGGGATTATGACCTGAGCCAAAAGCAGACGCTTAAGGACTGAGCCACCCAGGTGCCCCCTAGGTGATGAACTATATAACATTAAAATCAATTTACATAAACGGTTTCGGACTCCATTTGATGTCAGAATCACTTGAATTTGAACGTGTTAAAAATGTGCATGTGCGTGTGGTCATTCTGATGCAGAATATCTGGAGGATGGCCCATTTGTTTGTATTTTATAGACATCCAGGTCAGCTTAAAAAACCTGATCAATATGCCCCTAAGTCCCATCCTCTGACCTAAATCCAGCTGCCTACTCATCATATCCTCTTGGCTGTCCCACAGGCAACTCAAAGGTATCATGTCTAAATTGTTCATGATTCCCTGCTAACCCTTCCCCACACCACCACGACCAAACTTGTTTTCTTACTCTTTGTCACTATAGTTAATGGCACCATCATGTATGTAGTTGCTCATACTGTCTTCCTCCCCCTTGCCTTATGAGCAAATCTTACCAGTTCTGTCAGTATCTCAGACCTTCCTTTCTACTTCCTAGTTCACACTGTTTTTCTTTTTCATCTGTACTACTACTTTAGCTTCTATTCTTGCCTTTTACAACTCTTTCTCCGCAAAGTAGAAGACATCCATCTATTCATGTCATTCTCCCTTTTTAATATCCTTCAGTGATTTTCTTTTACACTTAGAATAAAATCCAAAATTCTTACTAAGGCCTCAGTTAAACTAATTCTACCTTTGTCTGAAATTTGTGCCACAGTTACACCACTGGGCTTTCGGTTACTTCAACCTGCTGAGCTTGTCTTCCTTCAGGGCCTTTGCATGTGCTGTGACTTCTGACAGGATATTCTTCCCACTGCTCTTTGCAAAGCTGGCTGCTGCTTGGTTGTTAGGGCTGGGCTTAAATATCATCTCCTCAGAGACGTCTGACCTGATAGCCATAAGCAGGTTCTCTCTCTTTTTTCCAGCATTCCACCCTGTAATTTTCTTTTATGGTTCTAACCATAAACACATATCTTTACTTATTTGCTGTCTCTGATATCTGTCCGCCACCAATACCTTGTACATTCTGTGAGGGCTGGGATCATGTGATTTATTTGGCATTGTATATCCAGTGTCTGTTGTCATGCTTGGCTGATACAAGCTTTGACTAAATACTTGTTGAAAGAATTTTTTATAATATATGTGAACCTTCTTTAGACTTATCAACATAACTGATAGAAAATATTTAGGAGTGGGGAATTACTGTGGTAGGCTGTATTGTATGGTGGGGTTACATCTTACCTGGGGGTTAGGTTCAGTATCCGTGTGCATGACAAAAATCAAATATAGAATTATTGAAAAATCAAATGTAGAATACCTCTGGAAAAGCCCTTAAATTACTCAAAGTGTAGCATATATAGGTTTTTTGTATATGCAACTTCATAAACATATATTCACACATACGTATAGTAATATATACTGTATAAATCTATGGAGAGATTATATTCAGAAACTAAATTATCCATATCAAATTTATGACGGTTTCCATTTTTTCTTCCAGGTTATTTTATTGTACTTTCTGTAGCTGATGTTTATCATCTACAGAATGATAAAACCCTTTATTAGTAAGGATTTCTCTGAGGCCGTCATGTCATTTTCTTTTGCAAAGATTTAAAAATATTTTAAAGATGTAAACAATATTTTGTTATGATGACTGTAGGACTAGAACAGTTTGTGTCCTAAAAAGTTTTTAATTAGGGAAGTTATTGTATTATAAGTTAGCAATTAAATGTGATTATTAGTATCTTAGTATCTTCTGTGTCCTTTTTTTTTTTAAAGATTTTATTTATTTATTTGAGAGAGAGAATGAGAGAGCATATGAGAGGGGGGAGGGTCAGAGGGAGAAGCAGACTCCCTGCTGAGCATGGAGCTCAATGCTATGCGGTACTTGATCCCCGAACTCCAGGATCATGACCTGAGCTGAAGGCAGTCGCTTAACCAACTGAGCCACCCGGGTGCCCCTCTTCTGTGTACTTTAGGAAAAGTTTGATGAATAGTTGGTGGTGTGTTTTGACCTATATCCTGTGCCTTTTCATACCAGTATTTTCAATAGTAAGTATCAAGGTGTATGTAATTGTTCCCATAATTGGCTATGACATAGATATAGTTCTTGTCTCTTTATTATGTCACCTATAATAAATTAAGGATACATTAAGATGGTTTACAAATGAAGTTCCCAAGAAAGCAGCCATTATTTTTCAACTTCTAGAAATGCTTGTGAATTTACAAAAATGGCTATTGATTGCTAAGATCTTTTAGTGTCTTTTGTTAAAGATGGAATATTTTCTGCCATTTGAGAAATTACTCCAGTTGTTAAATCATTTGGTAATTGAAAAACTAGGAAGGTTTCTATTCCTTTTCCTGCCTTCAAATACCTATATTTAACCGCGTAGTTTGCCTTTGCTAGCTGGCTTTACTGAAAGTTAAATTTTTCCAACATTTTATTATGAGAATTTTCAGACATAGAGAAAAGTTGAGAGAATTATACCCACCACCTAGCTTCTCTAATTTTTTAAATTACATGTCGTGTGTCTGTGTACCCCTCTATCTATTAAGACCTTTTTTTTTTTTAAGATTTCAATTTATTTATTTGACAGAGAGTGATAGCGAGATGGGAACACAAGCAGGGAGAGGGAGAAGCAGGCTTCCCGCCAAGCAGGGAGCCCGATGTGGGGCTTGATCCCAGGACCCTGGGATCATGACTTGAGCCAAAGGCAGACGCTTAACGACTGAGCTACCCAGGCGACCCTTAAGACCTTTTTTTAAAGGGGGATGCTTGTGAAGTAAGTTGCAGACATCAACCTAGATTACCCTAAACATTTCAGCATGCATATCATCAGCTAGAGTTCTAATAGGCACAAATCCTAGCGAACCATTGGATGAGTTTTGAATTTTGATAAATACATGCACTTCTGTAGTCCAACCCCATCATGTTGTTGACCATTAATGTCACCCCAGAGACTTCCAGCTTGCCCTTCCCAGTCAGCTCTCTCACCCTTACTCTGAATTTTTTCCCCCATTGTAGATTAGATTATCCTGTTCTAGAACTTCATTTAGATGGAGTCATGTAGCATTACCTTTGTGTTAAGCCTTTTTCATTCAGCATAATGTTTTTGAGATTTATCCATGTTGTATATATCAGTAACTTGTTCCTCTTTATTGGTGAGCAGTATTCTTTTGTATGAATATATTATAGTTTGTTCATCTTTATCTAGTCTCCTGTAGAGAGGACCTTATTTCACTTTTTGGCTTTATGTAAAAGGTGTCACCCCCAGGGCGCCTGGGTGGCTCAGTTGGTTAAGCGACTGCCTTCGGCTCAGGTCATGATCCCGGAGTCCCTGGATCGAGTCCCGCATCAGGCTCCCTGCTCGGCAGGGAGTCTGCTTCCCCCTCTGACCCTCCCCCTTCTCATGTGCTCTCTCTCAAATAAATAAATAAAATCTTAAAAAAAAAAAAAAAGGTGTCACCCCAACATGAGGGTAGGTTTTATCAGGATTCAAAAGAAATTGGAAAACTTTATTAAATATCAAAAACATTTTCTCTCCCCAAATAAGAACATGTTTTAATTTAAAATTAATGATAATTGCATACTTTATCCTCTCATTTTCAATTTTTGTACTCCTTAATACTGCACTTCTCTTTGCTCAGTATTTAGATTTTTTCTGTCAGTGTAGTAAAATCTTTGTTCAATATATATATGTGTGTGTGTGTATGTATTATTATATTACATATATATATATTTGTGGGGTTTTTTGCTAAATCCGAAATTATAGGTAAGTAAAAAGAAAATAAAAACCACTTGTGATCCCATTCACCCAGTCTGTTGAACATTTTAGTAAGCAGAGTGTATTTGGAGCTTATAAATATGTATTCTTCTTTCTTACAAAAATGGGCTTATATAATTTGTACTGTTTTGAAGCCTATTTTTGCTTGACTATAAATTGTGAATGTTTCCATGTGGGGGGAAAAAAAGTAACAGTTTTAATAGCTTTGTAGTAGGTCATAGTATAGATGTGTTACAGTGTATTGAATCATTTTCCATTATTTTATAGGTTGTAATTTTTAGCTATTTAGAAAATACTAGGGTGAATATTCTCGCAGTTAAATCTTTTATTAGTCTTTTGTATAAATTCCTAGAAGCAGACTTGTTGGATTAAGGGATATGCATATTTGTGTTTGATAATCATCCAGTTTACAATGAATGAGTCTTTCTTTATATTGAGAGAGAACATGAATGAGAGAATGATGGATAATAATGCAAGGTTCCTGAGAAGGCAAGAGAGGTTTGTGGTCCAGAGAGCACAGGTAGTAAGGGATCATCCTCAGGAGGAATGCTGGTGGAAGAAGGGATGAACGGTTTTTGGTGAAAGTTGAGGGAGGTCTTTTTTAATTTTGATAGCCTCTTTGAAGTATAGGGTGTTTTCTGTTGAGAGTGAGGGGGGAGGTGAGGAGGATATTCAGGTTTTGAGGAGGATTTCCAGAAGGTGAAATGCTATCCTAATTTTTGGAGATTGGGAAAGTGAACTCACCAGCAAGGGATGGTAGGGTTGTTGGGCAATTTTGAGGATACCTTTGAAGAACATGAGTTCGGATTGTTGAAGAGGAATGTTCAGGAGAGAAATTTGGGGTAAAATTTACTCACAAATTATCACCTCTGTATAGTTGTCACCGACAGGGGTTAATTCCAAGCCACAAGTAGATAAGATCTGGGGATAATTCATTAAAAAGAAAATGGGTCAGACAGAACTCCAAGGCCTAAAAATCAGCAGTTAAAAATCAGCAAAGGAGACAAGAAAGGCAAGAGGAAAATGAAGAGAGGAACCTGTTACAGAAGCCATTGAAAGAGAGTATTTTGAAAAGAAGAAAATGGTAAAAACAAAACAACAACAAAAACCAACTTGCCCTCTGAAAAGGCTTTCGTAATTTAAATTTTCATCAACGGTGTTGAGAGTACTTCCCACCTCCACTTAACACTTAAACAGGATGTTATTGTTGTTAATTTCTTATTCAATGGAATGTTAAATAAAACCATTTCAGTAATACTCTGTTTTTGACAAAACATTCTCTAGAAGTACCTTTTAATTCAAACTTAGTACAAATTAAAGATTTTATGGCACTAATGTATATCACATAACTTAATCTTTGATCTTTTTTCTATATTCTGTAGTCGGATAATTTTCATAGCAGGCAACTGATAAATAAGCAGAATGTTTCTTTTGAGAAGAGGTTGATTGTTTCTTTCTGTTATCTATAATTTGAGGTAAATCAGATGGTTTTCCTGTGTCTCTGCATAGCTGGGGAGGGTGGAGAGTTATTTTGTAGGTGGGCTGGGACACCCAAGATACCCAGAAATAGTAACACAAAAATAGCATTGACTAAAGGTATGGAAAAGGGCATATTGCAACAAATATTTTCCTACTGTTGTCTTCTTTAATATATATAGGTGCATTTTACTAAATCACAGTAAAATTAGTAGCTACTGATTCTGATTGCTTTGCTTATTTCCTGAAAAAGTTGGTTAAATGCTTTCTTTGGTAGAATTGTAAAATAGTTCAGAATTTCTTTCTCTTCTCTTATCATTAGAACCAGAAGGGTTGTATCTTTTTAAACTTGCACTGCTGGTGCTAGTCTCTGTTGCTTTGTGTTATGATAAGAAAGAAAAAACCTAGGGAAAGGCAAGCCATTTCCTTTTGAGGTTTTTAGGGGAAAAAAAAAAAGTTCTATTTTGTAGAGGTTTGTACAGACCAAATAGAACCCTGAGTGCCAACTGTGCTGAGAATAGGCAGGAAGATTAGTCACAGATTTGAGAAGCTTGAATTATGTATCTGGGTGTTTTCCTTTTCCTACCCTTCCTTACTCCCTGAGTGTTGTCTAGACATAAGCTAAACAGATTTAACCACTAAAGTTATCTTTAAAACTTTATATTTTGAAATAATTTTAGATTTACAAAAAAGTTACAAAAATAGTATAGTTTTTGTATACCCTTTGCCCAGCTTTCTCTAATATTAAAATCTTACATAACCATGGTACATTTATTAAAATGAAGAAATTAACATTGGTACAGAACTGTTAAACTATAGACTATGAGGATTCCACTAGTTTTCCCACTAATATCCCCTTTCTGTTTTAGGGTACAATCCGGGAACTTAATTGCATTTAGTATCCTCATTGTTAATACGGTTTTCTTACTGCTTTCCTTTACCATGTTGGGATTCTATTTTTTTAAGGAATTTTACAATTTACAACTGCTTATCAAATTGCATATTATAAGAAAAATTAATGAAAAGTTTTATGTCTGGGATCGATACATTTGAGATGGACACGAGGGGTGTATTCTGAATGATTTTTGAATCCTGCATTGCCCATTAACCTATGTTATGCTATTTTAAAATTGAGATATTTCACATATGAGAAATTGTATGAAATGAAATAATCCTAAAGATGAAAATGACTTTAGACATCATTCACGCAAAATGGACAGCAGTGTCTTAGCTTCCTGTATAATGCTGTTCTTCCCAATTTATAAATTAGAGGCCATGAGACAAATATACAACCATATTACAGGGTAGAATATGACTTAATTCCTTATGTGTCATACAGTGTTCAGGAATTGGAAGGAGGATGCAGATATTTCCTAGAAGGCTTTATGCAAAGGATAATTCTACATTCAAAACATTTACTGTATGCTGGGCACCGTGGTAGGCCTTGGGGTGGGGGACCTTTATGAGGTTTGTTACTGGAGTTGGAGCAGTGTTTCCCATAATCTTCCCACCAGGGAAATGAATCTTTGTTCTGGAGAAAAGATTGTTTATTAAAAGAAAATATGTTCTGAGGTGTAGTGATTTGCTCTGCTATCAAGTATTTTTTGTAATATATCCAACCTGTTAAGTCTTCCTCAGTGAATTACTTTTTTAACTTCACACAATATCATTTATACCCATAATATTACTGTCTCTGAATAAGTATCTGGAATGGTTAAAGGAAAGGATACAAAAACAAATAGTTAAAAAGAACCCAGAAAAACCAATTATCATTTGCACTATCTTATTTATGCCACAACATACGCCACAGATGAAGCATTGCACATCATTTCCACAAGCATCACAGACCCTTAAGACAATCCAAGTGAACTTTGCAAGGGAGTAGAGGGCTTTTGGGGCATTTTAGTAAGGAAATCCTCAATTTAAAGGTTTTTTAAAGGTAAGAAATTTAGTTGACCTAAAAAAATTATACTGTATTATCAAAAAATCTTACCTTTTTCAGTCCTTTATGCCACAGGAATATTAAAATATGCAGTATGTGCTATTGAAGAATAGGCTTAGAGTACTTTTTTTTCAGTTTCTTAATATGAATTTTCATATGAACAAGAAAGTTGAAAGAATAACACATGTTCATCCATATCTCTGCCTAGATTCAGCAATTATGAACCTTTTAAAAAATCGTATTTATGGGGTCTGGGCGGCTCAGTTGGTTAAGAGGCTGACTCTTGATTTCGGCTCAGGTAATAATCTCAGGGTCATGAGATTGAGCCCCGCCACAGGCTCTGTGCTGAGCAGTCAGCACAGAGCCCACTTGTCCCTTACCCCTCCCCCTCCACTCCCACCCTGCTAGCGCATGTGTGCGTGCTGTCTTTCAAATAAATAAAACCTTAAAAAAATCACATTTGCTTCAACTATATACTGATGTATGATATATATCAGTACATAGAGCTGTATACACATTCTTAAACATGTATACATCTGATACATCATGAGTCTTTACCACTAAATGCTTCAGGCTTCATCTTCATAACACTTTTATCATATTGAAGATAAAATAATTCTCTTATACCTAACATCTAGTTTATATTCAAACTTCCCCAGTTATTACCCAAAATGTCATTTATAGCTAGTTTTTCCAAACCAGAGTTGCAGTTAGTGTTTAATCATTTCTCCCCCATCCAACTGACGTTTTAATTAGTCAAGGCTAATTATCTTTTTTTTTTTTTTAAGATTTTATTTTCTTGAGAGAGAGAGAGAGCATGAGCGAGGAGAAGGACAGAGGGAGAAGCAGACTCCCTGCTGAGCAGGGAGCCCAGCCCGATGAAGGGCTTGATCCTAGGATCCCTGGGATCACGACCTGAGCCTAAGGCAGATACTTAACCGACTGAGCCACCCAGGCGCCCCAAGGCTAATTATCTTATAGAATGTTCTACATTATGGATTTGTCTAATTGTAATGTCATTTGTTTCCTCTCTATTCTCTGTAGTTCCTGTAAATGTAAACTTTATTGTCCAAAGTTATAGTTTCTAGAATTCACATATTTTAACATGATATTTAACATGATTAGTGTTGTATTGTAGATTTTCCTTTCATTGTTGCTTTGCCTTTGATTTGGTAATCTTACGTATTTACTGACAGATTTTACTGGCATCATTTTTGTTCATATCATTATGCAGTGTCACTGTTACTCAAGCTTTCATTATGTGTCTATTTTGGCTTATTAAAAATGTATTGGTACATAAAATAAGGAAAGTCAAAGTAATTGTAAAATCACAGAATGTACCACATAGCTCTTCCCACTATTGTAGGCATTGGCGTGTGGCTTTCAACTAATTATAACTTTATATTTTTTTTGCTTGTTAATAGGTTGAGGAGAATTAGAATTCTCCATGGGATGGTTTCAAACTATGCCCCACACTTCTCTGCTCAAATCTGAGTCACTGTTCATCTCTTTTCCTTCTCTTGCAGCAAAAGTTGTATCACAGCACAGGCTAGAGTGAGGCTATTGTAGAGATAATCCTGAGTCTGCCTTTCATTAATTTTTAAAGGAAGTTACTGAGCAGCTTTGGAAGATTATTGGAAATCCTTTTTATGTTCCTTACTAGTGTCTGTCATGATGCCCTACTTGAGAATTGCTGGCATATAGCATGGGACACAGGCTTCTTCACAGGTGATACATGGGACAGAGCTGTCATTACCTTTCTTAAAAAAAGAATCCCAAACCCACCATCTAATAATTGGGAATTAACTTGCCTGAGGTTTTATTTTGCTTCATTCCGATAAATCTGTACCTGAGAGGAGATTCTGGACATGTGTATTTTGAAAAACAACAACCCCAAATGTACCAACAGAAAAAGCCCATTGGTGACTTTGGTAGATACCTCAAGTTAATAGTTACTAGCCTGGGAGGTCTTGCTCTCTTATTTGTGAATGTCTGAAAATACCTTATTGTTTCCTGGTTAGGTTGTCGGTTTAGGTCTCTGCATTTTTCAGCAGTGAATAAATTACTGAATAACTTTAATTCAGGCTGTAGCCTGAATTATCAGTATCAGTACTTGTACTGATAATAGTGGTGCTTACATGGTGCTTTTTAATATTTCTTGAGCATTTCACTTTCCAGGTAAAAAAAACACTATTAGGTATTATCATGAAAAAAGTACTGTCTGTGGAAACTGTATGAGTATATACAGTCCATAATAAAGGTATAGTCCAGGGCGCCTGGGTGGCTCAGTTGGTTAAGCGACTGCCTTCGGCTCAGGTCATGGTCCTGGAGTCCCAGGATCAAGTCCCGCATCGGGCTCCCTGCTCAGCAGGGGGTCTGCTTCTCTCTCTGACCCTCCTACCTCTCATGCTCTCTCTCTCTCTCAATAAATAAATAAAAATCTTTAAAAAAAAAAATAAATAAAGGTATAGTCCAAAGCAGAAGACCAAAGTAAGAATCAACAGTGCTGTGGTGCACATTTGTGTATAGAAGATCTTGCTTGTGGGAGTATACAACATAAGTTTCTAGAAAAGAAATTGCTACGTCAAAGAGTATGCATATTTAAATTCACCTAGATGTTGCCAAATTACACCTCAAAAAAACCTATACCAATTTATATTTTCATCGATGTGAAAGGACCTGTTTCCCTTTGTTCTCACCAACACTGGTTATTACAAATTTTTTGCAGTGTGATAGTGTAAAATGGCATCTTGTTTTAATTTGTTTCTTTAATAATAAGTTCAAGTATCTTCATATGCTTAGTAGACATTTATATTTTTTAAGTTGCTTTCTGTATCCTTTATCTTTTTTTGAAAATCATGTTATGCTAAGTGATTTTTTTTTTTTAAGATTTTATTTATTTCACAGAGAGACACAGCAAGAGAGGGAATACAAGCAGGGGGAGTGGGAGAGGGAGAAGCAGGCGTCCCGCGGAGCTGGGAGCCTGATGCGGGGCTCCATCCCAGGACCCTGGCATCATGGCCTGAGCCGAAGGCAGATGCTTAAGGATTGAGCCACCCAGGCGCCCCTGTTGTGCTCAGTGATTTTTGAGAGCCCTTTTATGTATAAAAATCAGCTCTTTGTCATATATTAAATTTTCTCCCTACTTTGTCTTTTAACTTTATGATTGGGTTTTTTGAACATACAAATTTAACATTTTTAGTAGCCACATTTACTAGTTTTCTTCATGCTTTTGAAGCCCTTCCCTATTAAAAGTTTATTTTAAAAAATCCATGTTTTCATCTAATTTTTTAAATTTGGGAATAAATTTGCATGGTTAGATTAAAACACACACATATTACTCTAAAGGTGGTAAAAATTTGCCCTTTTATACCTGCTCACCATCTTCCCAGTTCTCCACTTGTACTATCTCCCATCAGAAACCACTGTGAATCTCACCACAACCTACAGATTCAAATTCCCCCACCTACAGTATTCTGTATATTGTTCCCCCCACACTTAATAGATCTTAAACATATATGCATCAGTACCAAAAGGGTTTCTTTTGTGTTTTTTGGTTGTTTTTTCTTTTTGAGATACACTTGATGTATAGCATTATGTTAGTTTCTGGTATACAACATAATTCGATATTTGTATATATTGTGAAATGATCACAATAAGTGTAGTTAACATCTGTCACCATGCATCGTTACAATTTTTTGTGATGAGATCTTTTAAGATTTATTCTCTTAGCAACTTCCAGATATGCAATACAATATATATATATATTTTTAAGGTTTTATTTATTTGACAGACACAGCAGGAGAGGGAACACAAGCAGGGGGAGTGGGAGAGGGAGAAGCAGGCTTCCCGCGGAGCAGGGAGCCCGATGTGGGGCTCGATCCCAGGACCCTGGGATCATGACCTGAGCTGAAGGCAGACGCTTAACGACTGAGCCACCCAGGCGCCCCTGTGATACAATATTATTAACTGTACATTATATCCCCATGACTTATTTTGGAACTGGAAGTTTTTACCTTTTGACCTCCTTCACCCATTTTGTCTATCACCACCGCCCCCGCCCCCCCACCTCTGGTAATCACTACCAGTCTGTTCTCTGTATCAATGAGCTCAGTTGTTTTAGTTTTGTTTTTAGATTCCATGTATATGGGAGATCATGTTTATTTTTTCCCCCTCTGTCTGACTTAATTCACTTAACATAGTGCCCTCAAGGTCAATCCATGTTGTGGCATATAGCAATATTTCCTTCTCTTTTATGGTTCGATAGCAACATTCAATCGTGTATATATACCACAATTTCTTTATCCATTTATCCATTGATGGACACTTAGGTTGTTTCTGTATCTTGGCTTTTGTAAATAATGCTGCAGTGAATGAAGGGGTGTGTATATTTTTTCAGGATAGTGTTTTGTTTCCTTTGGCTAAATACCCAGAAGTAGAATTGCTGCATTATATGTTAATTCTACTTTTAACTTTTTGAGGAACCTCAATACTCTTTTCCATAGTACCAATTTACATTCCCATCAGTGGTACACAAAAGTTCCCTTTTCTCCACATCCTTGCCAACAATTGTTATTTCCTGCCTTTTTGATAATAGCCATTCTAACAAGTGTGTGGTGATATCTCATTGTGGATTTGATTTGCATTTCCCTGGTAGTAATGTTGAGCACCTTTTCATGTACTGTTGGTCATCTTTATGTCTTTGGAAAAAGTCTATTCAGATCCTCCACCCATGTTTTAATCTGGTTGGTGTTTTGCTGTTGAGTTATAGGAGTTCTCTATATATTTTGGATATTAGCCCTTTATCAAATATAGGATTTGCAAGTATTTTCTCCCATTCAGCAGGTTGCCTTTTCATTTTGTTGATGGTTTCCTTTGCTGTGCAGAGCTTTTTAGTTTGGTGTAGTTCCACTTGTTTATTTTTGCTTTTGTTGCTTTTGCTTAAGGGGTCAATCCCCCAAAAAACCTTGCCAGGACTAATGTCAAGGAGCTTACTTCCTATGTTTTCTTCTAGGACTTTTATGGTTTCAGGTCATAGGTTTCTAAGTCTTTAATCCATTTTGATGTATGGTGTAAGATAGTGGTCCAGTTTCATTCTTTTGCACATGATTGCCCAGTTTTCCCAAAACCATTTATTGAAGAGACTGTCCTTTCTCCATTGTATGTTTTGGATCCTTTATTGTAAATTAATTGACCATATATGTGTGGTTGTATTTCTGGGCTCTTTATTCTGTTCTGCTGATCTGTGTGTCTGTTTTTGTGCCAATACCGTACTGTTTTAATTATGGCAGCTTTGTAATGTAGTTTGAAATCAGGGAGTGTGATGCCTCCAACTTTGTTCTTTTTCAAGATTGCTTTGGCTCCTTTGAGTCTTTTGTGGTCCCATACAAATTTTAGGATTGTTTCTTCTATTTCTTTGGAGAATGACATTGGCATTTTGTTAGGGATTGCATTGAGTCTAATTGCTTTGGGTAGTATGGATATTTTAGCAATTTTTAAAAAAGATTTATTGGGGGGGGAGGGGCAAAAGGAGAGGGAGAGAGAGTCTCCCAACTTGGGGCTTGATTTCACGACCCTGAGATCACAACCTGAGCTGAAACCAAGAGTGAGATGCTTAACTGACTGCACCACCCAGGCATACCTGGACATTTTAGCAATATTAATTGTTTCAATCCATGAGCATAGAGTATTCATTTATTTGT
Organism: Neomonachus schauinslandi; assembly: GCF_002201575.2. Taxonomy (NCBI): domain Eukaryota; kingdom Metazoa; phylum Chordata; class Mammalia; order Carnivora; family Phocidae; genus Neomonachus; species Neomonachus schauinslandi. The sequence continues at coordinate 29,904,944 of NC_058411.1, read as the reverse complement.
TGTTCGCTTTCAGTTTCTTTCATCAGTGTCTAACAGTTTTCAGTGTACAGGTCTTTTACCTCCTTGGTTAAATTTATTCGTAGGTATTCTTTTTTTTTGGTCAGTTGTAAATGGGATTGTTTTCTTAATTTCTCTGATAGCTTGTTATTAGTGTATAAAAACATAACAAGGGTGCCTCAGTTGGTTGAGAGGCTGACTCTTGGTTTCAGCTCAGGTCATAATCTCACAGGTCATGGGGTCAAGCCCCCTGTTGGGCTCAGTGCTCAGTGGGGAGTCTGCTTGAAGATTGTCTCCCTCTACCCCTCTGTGTGTGCTCCCTTCCCCTCTCAAAAAATAAATCTTTTAAAAAAAGAAACAACACATTTTGATATATTGATTTTAAATCCTCAACTTTATTGAATTCATTTATTTATTCTAATAGTTTTTCTTGGTATTTTGGTTTAAACAGTCTGAGTTTTTCTAAATATAATATGTCATCTGCAAATAGTGAGTTTTATTCCTTCCTTTCCAATTTGGATGCCTTTTATTTCTTTTTCTTACCTAATTGCTCTGGCTAGGACTCCTAATACTATGTTGAATAAAAGTAGTAAGAGTGGGCATCCTGTCTTTTTCCTGATCTTAGAAGAGAAGCTTTCAGCTTTTCACTGTTAAGTCTAATATTAACTGTGAGCTTGTTATATAAGGCCTTTATGTTGAGGTATGTTCCTTCTATACCCACTTTGTTGAGAATTTTATAAATGGATGTTGACTTTTGTCAAATGCTTTTTCTACATCTATTGAGCTGATCATATGATTTTTATCTTTTATTTTGTTAATGTGGTCTATCACATTGATTTGCAAATTTTTTTTTTTTTCAGATTTTATTTATTCATTTGACAGAGAGCACAAGCAGGGGGAGCGGTAGGCAGAGGGAGAAGGAGAAGCAGGCTTCCTGCTGAGCAGAGAGCCTGACTGCAGTGGGGGGGGGGGGCGGTACGGGGCAGGGTGGTCCCTATCCCAGGACCCTGGGATCATGACCTGAGCTGAAGGCAGATGCTTAACTGTCTGAACCATCCAGTCACCCCTGATTTGCAGATGTGAAACCATTCTTTTTTTTTTAAGATTTTATTTATTTATTTGACAGAGACAGCGAGAGAGGGAACACAAGCAGGGGGAGTGGGAGAGGGAGAAGCAGGCTTCCCACAGAGCAGGGAGCCCAATTCGGGGCTCCATCCCAGGACCCTGGGATCATGACCTGAGCCGAAGGCAGACACTTAACGACTGAGCCACCCAGGCGCCGCTGTGAAAAACCATTCTTGCATCTCTGGAATAAATCTCACTTGATCATGTTGTGTAGGATTCTTTTAATGTATTATTGAGTTTGGTTTGTTAATTTTTTCTTGAGGATTTTTGCATCTATGTTCATCTGGGATATAGGCCTGTAATTTTCTTGTAGTGTCCTTGTCTGGTTTTGGCATCGGGGTAATGCTGGCCTCATAAAATGAGTTTGGAACTGTTCCTTCCTTTTCTCTTTTTTGGAAGAGTTTGAGAAGGATTGGTATTCTTTATTTATTTATTTATTTATTTTTTTTTTTTAAGATTTTATTTATTTTTGACAGAGAGAGCACAATCAGGGGGAACAGCAGAGAGAGAGGGAGAAGCAGACTCCCTGCTGGAGCAGGGAGCCCGATGCGGGGCTCGATCCCAGGACCCTGAGATCATGACCTGAGCCGAAGGCAGACGCTTAACCGTCTGAGCCACCCAGGCGCCCCAGGATTGGTATTCTTTAAATGGTAGAATTCACCAGTGAAGCTGTCTGGCCCTGAATTTTTGTTTGTTGGGTTCAGTTTTTTTTTTAAATAGTTGCAAAGAATTCCATTGTATGGATATATTATTTATATATATACATATATTTATATATTATATATGATGTGTGCATAGTATATTAATATATACATTAATATATAATATATGCATATATATTGTATATATAGACATTTAATTTGTTTGCCAATTTCTGTTAACACAAACCATACTGGGGTAAATAATTTGTATAAATGTCATCTTAGCTGTGTCCAGGTATAGTATTAAGATAAATTCCTAGAAATGAGATTGCTTGTTCAGAGGATAAATGCTTTTGTAATTTTGAAAGATATTGCCAAATTGCCTTTCAGAGGGGTTGTATCACTCACTTAGCATGCTTGGAAGCAATACATGAGAGTATGTTTGTGCTCACATGTGCCACAGTCTCACATAGTTTTGCTATTTTCATAGGTAAGAAATAGTATCTTAGAGTGGTTTGATTTGCATATCTCTTACTTTGATTGGGGTTGAGCAGCTTTTCATATGCTTAAGAGTTTTTTTTTTTTCATTTCTCTGTGAAGAGTTCATGTGCTTTATCTATTTTCTCTTAGCTTGTTTCTTATATCTGAGCACTGCTACGTATTAAGGAGATTAGTCCTTTGTAATATAATTGCAAACATCTAATAATTTTATAGTCTAGCCCATTTGGAATTTATTTTGCTGTAAGCAATGTGTAATTGTCTAGTTAAAAAAAATTTTTGATAGGCCGTTGTCCGAATCAACCTAATTATTAAACCATCTCATATTTTTCTTAATAGTTTAAATGCCATCCTTTTCATAATCTAAGTTCCCACTGGGGTATTTGGTTTCTGTTTTATCAGCTCTTACATGAATACCATATTTTTTTGGTAACCCCTGTTTTATATATTTAAATATTTATCACAGTAGGAGCGTTGTTAATCTTACTAGGTTTTTTGTTTTGTTGTTGGTTTTTGTTTTGTTTTTTGCTATTCTTGCATGTTTATCCATTTTGTTCAGTTTCCCAGGCATGCTATGGAATTTGTGATTGGAAGGCATTGAATTTGTAGATTACTTCAGGGAGGGAAATTTGATGTCTTTATAATACTGAGTTAAGGTGATCTCTTCCTTTCTTTAATGTTCCTAAAGAGAATTTTCTTTTTAAGTTTTTTTTCTGTTAACCTTGTACATTTTCCCTTAGTAGTAGTATTATTATTATATTTTAATTTTTAACATAGTGTAAATAGAACCATTTTTTTTTACTGTTTCTAACTGGTCATTGCTTGTGTATAAGAAAACTATTGATTTTTTAAAAAAATAACTTATTTTGTTTTGTTTTGTTTTTAAGATTTTATTTATTTGAGGGAGAGGGAGACCGAGCAAGAGAGCATAAGCAGGGAGAGTGGCAGAGGGGGAGGGAGAAGCAGGCTCCCCACTGAGCAGGGAGCCTGATGAGGGACTTGGTCCCAGAATTCCGGGATTACAACCTGAGCCAAAGGCAGACGCTTAACCGGCTGAGCCACCCATGCGCCCCCAAAATAACTTATTTTAGAATAGCTGTAGACTTACAGAAAAGTTGCAAAGGTGGTACAAGAAATCCCATATATCCGGCACTAATTTCTTCCTGCTGATTACATCTTGGATTACTGTGGTACATTTATCACAACCAGTGAACCAATATTTGATAAATCATTATTAATTTAAAAGTCCATATTTTATTCAGATTTCTTTAGTTTTTACCTAATGTCCTTTTTCTGTTTCAGGATCCCATCTAAAACAATTGATTTTAATTTATTGATTTTGCAATCAGACACTTTATTAAATTAGCTTATTTTTTTCTAATAATTTCTGCTTATTTTAAAAGGATTTTCAGATATGCAGTTATGTTTGTAAAAAAATAATTTGAAGTTCTTTCCAATATTTATACTTTTTTCTGTTGTGTAATTGCTCTGCATAGTACTTCATATATTTGTATTAAATAATGTTGAAAATATGGACAGCTTACCTGGTTCCCAACTTTAATGGGAATGCTAGTGTTTTATTATTAAGCATAATATATTATTATTTGAAGTATAGATTCCTTTTCTTTACCATGTTATAGAAACATGTCTCTATTTTTTAATGACTTCAGTTGTACACTGTCAGACACAAAATATTTACCTTTGGGTATTCTGAGGTCTCACAAGTCTTACCTAGCTCATCTTTTTTTGTAGCTCATCTTTGGTTCCTCTGAGCCATTTCTATTTGGAGGTCTTTCTGTTTGCTTATCTTAGTTGTGTTTTTTTTTGCCACTACATTGCTTAAACGTGATTGAAAACATCATGGTTATTGTGCCATTATTACATGCCCATGCATCATCCACTTTCATTTTCTCCTCTAATCGTCTCCGTAGCCGTGTGAAATGAAGATGCTGTTATCCCGTTTGACAGTTGAAGAAACTGGCTCAGGGTCATGCACCTCGCCCTGCCACTTTTCCGCTTTGACAGGACCACCAGCACATCACTCTTGGCCATCCTCCTCCACACAGATGCACAAGATGCTTTTCTGATTAATCTCCCGAAAGCCTACCTGTAATGGATTTGAGATGAATTTAGTGTCCCCTGATCTTTTTTGATATGTATTCTGAATCTGGAACTCTCAGAGCTGCCCTTCCCATCACTGTCTAATTATATCCTAATCTTGGCTCCTCTTGACTGCATATTGTGTGAATACAATGGAAGCCCATTATAAAACAAAATGTTCTCCCAGGGATTTTGTTATGGTTCTCATCTCTACTTAAAGTGAGATAATTGGTCTCACTCATCATTTTGGAGGGAGGGGTTACTTAGCCTTATTCTATGGCATGTATTATAAATGGATTTTATTAAAATTTAATGTGCTTTCACTTACTGGTCTAATGTGGGGTTCTTTCCCTGCTATGTTTATATAAAATACTATTTCCTTCTTGCTGCTGCTATTGCATGTGCTCCTTCACACCAGCTGCAGAAATACAGCATTTGCAGTCTGCTTATATCCCGTCCATTCCAGTTTTTTTGTGGACAAAATCAGGAACTGTAGTTCATATGACAGTGTAAAGGGCAGCAAGAGAAGCAATTGCTGCTACTTATCTGCATGTTTCTAGGGCTGGGGGATTTTAACCGAATTTTGCTATAGTTCCCACTTGGTTTCTAGTTCGTGGAGGCCAGGGATGGTGCTAAACATCCTTTAGTGCATAGGGCAGCACCCATAATGTAGGACTACCTGGCCCCAAATGCCAGTATTGCTGAGGTTAAGAAACTTGCTCTAAAGCATACTTTCTCAATGGATGTGATGTTGCCTTCAAGGGGTGAAAATTAGTTACTTGATGGGGGAGGGTGGGTGGTGAAGAAATCGTTCTGTGTATAAAGTACACATGTACATACCGTACATACAGCGTTAGTGTATCTGGTGATAAAATTTCATGAGGGGGAGTGTTTTGAAAACCTACGCTTCCATGTGTTTTTCCATGTGTTTTTCTTTTACTCTTATGCTGCTACCACATTTATTTATTTATTTTTTAAAAAGATTTTATTTATTTATTTGACAGAGAGAGAGATAGCGAGAGCAGGAACACAAGCAGGGGGAGTGGGAGAGGGAGAAGCAGGCTTCCCACCGAGCAGGGAGCCCAATGCAGGGCTCCATCCCAGGACCCTGGGATCATGACCTGAGCCGAAGGCAGACGCCTAACGACTGAGCCACCCAGGCGCCCGCTGCTACCACATTTAAAACATTTCTGATGTGTGGGGGTTTTCCCATACCAAGCAATTCTCTGAGTAACCATCTGAGTGTCCTACAGTTTAGTTCAGTTCCGACCCTACCTGGAGGGAGCATCAGATCCCGCAGGTCAAGGACTCAGTCCCGCAAGAGGGTTTCCTTCCCCCAGTTCAGATGCCAGTAACAAGGCCAGGCTGTCACCTGTGCTTCTGACTCATTGCCTCTAAATTGGAGGTTCCTGTGATCCCATTCTCAGATTCAGTTAATTTGCTAGAGTGGCTCACAGTACTGTTTACCACTTTATTACAAAAGGATGTGATAAAGCATACAGAGGAACATCCAGCTGGAAAGGATCGTAGGGCAGGGTATGTGGGAAGGGGTGCAGAGTTTTCATGTCCTCCCTGGGTGCACCATTCTCCAGCACCTCCACATGTTCACCAACCTGGAAGCGTCTCCAAACCCCACACTACTGGGATTTTGTGAAGGCTTCATCATGCAGGTGTCATCAATTATTAATTCCATTTCCAGCCCCTCTCCTTCTCTGAAATCCCGAGCTTCTAATTATGGCTTGGTCTTTCTGGTGACCAGCCCCCATCCAGGAGCCCACCAACATCTACCTCATTAGAACAGAGACATTCCTATGACCCAGAAGATTCCAAGGGACTTAGATGTCAGTAACCCAAGTCAAAGACCAATATTAGAACAAAAGATGCTCCTAGGGCTCTTCTCCCTTGGGAATTCCAAGGGTTTTTAGGAGCTCTGTGCCAGGAACCAGGGGCAGAAACCAATATATATATATAATTTCAGTTATTTCATGGGAGTGATGAGGAAAAAATGTCTGAAAAGGCTCCTTAGGGTGATAATAAAAAAAAAAAAGGTTGTGGAACACTGCCTTGGAGGGAAGACTGCCAAGTGTAGTGGTTAAAAACTCAGATTCTTGGGGCACCTGACTGGCTCACTCAGAAGAGCCTACAGCTCTTTTTTTTTTTTTTTTTTAAAGATTTTATTTATTTATTTGAGAGAGAGAGAGAATGAGAGAGAGCATGAGAGGGGAGAGGTCAGAGGGAGAAGCAGACTCCCCGCTAAGCAGGGAGCCCGATGTGGGACTCGATCCCGGGACTCCAGGATCACGACCTGAGCCGAAGGCAGTTGCTTAACCAACTGAGCCACCCAGGTGCCCCAAGCCTACAACTCTTGATCTTGGGGTTGTGAATTCAGGCCCCCTGTTGGATATAGAGATTACTAAATAAATAAACCCCCACAAAACTCAGATTCTTAACCACTGGAGTTAGACTATTTTTACCACTTACCAGCTGTGGGCAAATGACTTCATAGCCTCAAGTTTTCTTATCCATAAAATAGAGGTAATAATAGTACTTTATTCAAAGCATTGTTGTGAGATAATCCACTTAAAGTACCTGGTGCTGGATGGAACACTGAATTAGTCATTCTTCAGCTCAGGAAGAGTAAGGATCTTGTTTATTGCAGTATTACCATTTTTTTAAAAAGTCTTATTTATTTGACAGAGCGAGAGGGAGAGAGCACAAGCAGAGGGAGAGGGAGAAGCAGGCTCCCTGCTGAGCAGAGAGCTTGATGCAGGGCTCGATCCCGGGACCCTGGGACCATGACCTGAGCCAAAGGCAGATGTTCAACCGACTGAGCCACCCAGGCACCCTGCAGTATTAACATTCTTTTCAAGGAGTATCTGGGACTTAATGGGCGTTTAGTAAATATATGTTAATAAATGTTAAAGCTCATATTCACGGAGTTAAGTGTGTCAGAGTTGCCTTTATGGAAAATGAGTAAATGGTGGTATTAAATATGCTATATTCACTCTTTAAATCATTTTTTCTGTTAAGCATAATTACTTCATCTTAAATCTAGTGTGTATCATACCTTACCTGATTTTAGCATTTACTTTTTTTTTTAAATAGAGAAAGCATGTGTGCATGAGTAGGGGGAGGAGGGGCAGAGGGCAAAGGGAGAGAGAGAATCTTAAGCAGGCTCCATACCCAGGGCAAGCCCGACTGGGTTGTGGGGGTGGGGCGTGGCTTGATCTCACCACCCTGAGATCATGACCTGAGCTGAAATCCAAGAGTCTGGTGCTTAACCGACTGAGCCACCCAGACATCCCTAGCATTTACCTTTTTTTTTTTTTTGAAGATTTTATTTATTTATTTGAGAGAGAGAATGAGAGACAGAGAGCATGAGAGGGAAGAGGATCAGAGGGAGAAGCAGACTCCTGCTGAGCAGGGAGCCCGATGCGGGACTCAATACCGGGACTCCAGGATCATGACCTGAGCCGAAGGCAGTCGCTTAACCAACTGAACCACCCAGGCGCCCCCCCTAGCATTTACTTTTAAAGATAGAGATGGATTATATAGCATGCAATAAATGCCATCTTTCTTTTTCAAGCACATTCAGTGAGCTTAGGCCAAAATGATATATGGGTTCTGTTAATATTCTTAAGAGTATGCATTTAATTTATACATCTTATTGATTTACATTCTTTTTTTTTTTTAGAGAGAGAGCGCGAGCTTGGGCGGGGGGAAGGGGCAGAGGGGGAGAGGAAGAGAGAGAATCTTAAGCAGGCTTCATGCCCAGTGGGGAGTCCCATGCGGGGCTTGATCTCATGACCCTGAGATCATGACCTGAGCCGAAATCAAGAGTTGGGCACTTAACTGACTGAGCCACCTGGAGGGGGTCCCCAAAATCCATTATTTTATGTGTATTGGCCTAAAGATAATCCTATTGGATATATCCACAGCTGACATTTTGTGAGGTAATAACTTAGCTGCTATTTTTCAAAATTGCAAAGTCATGTTGACAGACCTTGTTAATGAATTCTTATTTTCACTTACTATGAATCCTGGAAAAATTGTTTCAGTAGAATGTATCAGAAACAAATGGAATAAAGAAATAGGTCAAGCTATTTAAAGTTGAACTTTGTGGGGCGCCTGGGTGGCTCAGTTGTTACGCGTCTGCCTTTGGCTCAGGTCATGATCCCAGGGTTCTGGGATCGAGCCCCGCATCAGGCTCCCTGCTCCGCGGGAAGCCTGCTTCTCCCTCTCCCACTCCCCCTACTTGTGTTCCCGCTCTCGCTGTGTCTCTCTCTGTCAAATAAATAAATAAAATCTTTAAAAAAAAAAAAAAAAGAATGGAGTTCAGTTTCTAGATAATACCATCTGGGTAATATTGAAAGATAAACCTGTACGAGTCTTTAATTTAGATGCATAAATATCTCTACCTTTCCATTTTTATTTGCTGTTCTGACAGTTTAATAACCAGTTAAAATTTCCAGATGAATTAGTTATTTTTTATTGAACTTTAGGTTGGCTTCTGCTTGTTAGCTTGGGAATAGGTATCTTAATCTCCTTAGAAAGCCATTTCAACACATAGGAGAGGATGGATTAGTTTTGGAAGGGATTTCTGTGAATCACTAATTCCATCTATATCATTTACATTATTGGCTAATTGTATTTGGGAATATATATTTTGAAATAGTATATCTCAATATGTTTATTATAATTATATTTATACATAATTTTTAAAAAAGATTTTATTTATTTATTTGACAGAGACACAGGAAGAGAGGGAACACAAGCAGGGGGAGTGGGAGAGGGAGAATCTCGCAGAGCAGGGAGCCCAATGCGAGGCTCGATCCCAAGACCCTGGGACCATGACCCGAGCCGAAGGCAGACGCTTAACGACTGAGCCACCCAGGCGCCCCCATAAATATTTTTTTTACTGGAAAAAACAAAAGTATGGGAAAAATCCTATAAGGTACATGATTATTTTAGTCCATCAGTATGTATTTTTTTTATTTGTTAGGGGTTTTTTTCTCCTTGCTTTTCATATCTGTGCTGTCTTCTCATATATATTTTAAACTGCCCATCTCTAGCTCCTAGTACGTATATGTTGATGATGAGTTGTATGTACTATATTATTTTGGTCTCTTTTCATCTGGGTTAATATGTAATTTTAAATGTTACTTCCCTAAGAAGAGCGTTCAACTGTAGCTAAAAATGTAAATGCACATATGTACTATAGAGTGACATAAATATAAAATGCAAATATAAACAGATCTAAAAGATAGTATCTAGTATTTTTCATGATTCTATTCATATTAAAATATCATAGCTAAAATTCAAACTTCTGCAGAAATATGGGTAGGCTCAAGTTCTAATGGTTCACTTGTAAATCAGTTGCCTTTGGGGAAGATGTATTCTGAGTTTGTTACAGAGGTTTCCAGTTGGCCCTCTGAAATCAATATTGTGTAGTTGGATTTACAGAAAATTATATATTTTTTTTTTTTTGTGTGTGTGTGTGTGTGTGTTTTCTATGGGAAAGTGTGCATGCATCTCAACATTGGGAGAACTTTTCCCTTTCCCTTGCAACCCTGTCTTCTGAAACGAAATATCTACCTGGAATGCTTTACCTCCACCCCCAAAGAAGACTGTGGAAAGAGGCCTGAATTTCTAGAGCCATAATTATGATATGAAGGCCTTTTTAAAGTTCTTTGGGGTCAGCCTGTATGTGAAAACTGTAAGGCTTAATTCATTTCCTTTCTGATCTAACCTCTTTTCTTACCCCTAATTGACTGACTGACTTTCTTGCTTGCTTGCTTGCTTGCTTTCTTGCTTGCTTCCTTCCTTCCTTCCTTTTTCAAGATTTTTAAAAATATATTTATTTGACACACACACAGCAGGAGAACACAAGCAGGGGGAGTGGCAGAGGGAGAAGCAGACTCCCCGCAGAGCAGGGAGTCCCATGCAGGGCTTGATCCCAGGGTCCCGGGATCATGACCTGAGCCGAAGGCAGTCCCTTAACCAACTGAGCCACCCAGGCGCCCCTGACACTTATTTTCTACTACGCCCATCCTTCTTCCTCCCTTTTCCCTCAGCATTCTCTGTTTGCCAGAAACGAAAAGTGGTATAGATAGGGAACTGTTCTGCACATGGTAGGAATTAGCTTATCCATTTATATTCTTTTTGTGAATAAGCCAAAAGGGATTTTCCATCAGGGTAAGCAGAGATGTGTCCCCCTGTTTTTGTTTTTTTGTTATTTTGTTTTCAGATTTCTTCATTTTAAAGAGAGTGGGAGAGAGAGCATGGGGGGGGAGGGGCAGAGGGAGAGAGAGAGAGTGTCCCAAGGAGACTCTGTGCTGAGCATGGAGCCTGACGTGGGGCTCGATCTCATGACCCTAAGGTCATGACCTGAGCCGAAACCAAGAGTTGGTCGCTTAACTGACTGCACCACGCAGGTGCCCCCTCCTTTTTTTTTTTTTTTTTAAGATTTTATTTATTAATTTGACAGAGACACAGCGAGAGAGGGAACACAAGCAGGGAGAGCGGGAGAGCAGAAGCAGGCTTCCTGCGGAGCAGGAAGCCTGATGTGGGGCTCGATCCCAGGACCCTGGGATCATGACCTGAGCCGAAGGCAGATGCTTAATGACTGAGCCACCCAGGTGCCCCCTCCTTTTTTTTTTTTTTAACATTTTAGTGATTGGAAAAATCAAAAGAAGAGTAATATTTCATGCTATGTGAAAATTATAGGAAATTGAAATTTCAGTGTCCATAAATAGTTTTATTTATGGGAAACACCATGCTTGTGTGTTCATATATTGTCTGTATTGTCTAGGGCTGCTTTCACACTGCTAACAGCAGGATTTAGTTGCAACAGATCCTATGACCTGTAAAGCATGAAATATTTTTTGTTTGGCTTTAAACAAAAAGTTTGCCAGGCTTTGATTTAGAGGCAGGTAGGTGTCATGATTAAGAGCAAGGAGTCTGGAGTCAAATTGCTCCTTAATGCCTCATTCTGAGACCTTGGGCAAGTTACTTATCTCCTTGTACCTGTGTTTCCCCGTCTGTAAAAATAGAAGAATCACAGGGCTGACTTCATGCGGTAATCATGAGGGTTAAATGAGTTAATTTACGTAAAGCACTTAGAAATATGCCTGGTACATGGTAATCACTAAGTGTTAGATGTCAGTTGATAACTAAGTATGTTAGTTGTTACTAAGTATTAGCTGATAATCACTTTGTAACATGAACTGGAAAATTTGCATTGAAATCAGTTCTGATTGAGAATAGCTACAAATTTATTAAGGAAATACTAACAACTGTATGCTTCCAGATTTTGATTCACTGGTGTTCAAAGTAGTGAAAATTATGAATCTAACACAAAGCATAGATAGTGAGCATATGTCTTTACATTGCTGATGCACATTGTATAAAAGATTGTTTTTCTGCCATGCAGTGTGCTAGCCATAGGGGAGAATTACTTGATTTTTGAAATGAAATGTAAGATAAATTTATTTCATGACTGTGATAAATCTAGTATGATTATTTTTGTGATTCCAAGTGTCTTTCTCAGGAGTCCTATCAGAAATATATTTGGCATGTTGAATAGCTTGAACCTATCACAGTTTTTTTTTTTTTTATGTTAAGGATACACTATCAGAATTTAAGGGACTAAACTATGAACATAACAAAATTTACCATTTTAACACATTTTTTTTTTTTTTTTTAAAGATTTTATTTATTTATTTGAGACAGAGAGAATGAGAGAGAGAGAGTACATGAGAGGGGGGAGGGTCAGAGGGAGAAGCAGACTCCCCGCCGAGCAGGGAGCCCGATGCGGGACTCGATCCAGGGACTCCAGGATCATGACCTGAGCCGAAGGCAGTCGCTTAACCAACTGAGCCACCCAGGCGCCCTTTAACACATTTTTTAAAGTGTATTATTTGGTAATGTTAAGTGTATTCACATTGTTGTGCATTGGATCTTCAGAACTTTTTCATATTATGAAACAAAGTGTATACCTATTAAACAACAACTCTCTATTTCTTCTTCTTGACAGCCTCTGGTAACCACCATTCTGCTTTCTGTTTCTATGAATCTGACTACTTTAGTTACCTCATATAAGTGGAATCATCCAGTATTTTGTCTTGTTGTGATTGAGTTATTTCACTGGACAGATGGCCTCAAGGTTCATCTATGTTGTAGCATATGACAGGATTTCCTTCCTTTTAAAGGCTGAATAATATTCTATGATATGTGTAGACCATATTTTGTTTATCGTCCACTGATGGACATTTGCATTGCTTCCATCTCTTGGCTATTGTGCATATTTTTGCTGTGAACAAGGGTGTACAAATATCTCTTTGAGGTCCTGCTTTTAATTCTTTTAGATAAGTACTCAGAAGTAGGATTGCTGGATCAAACATGGTAATTCTACTTTTAATTTTTTGAGGAGCCACCATCGTGTTTTCATAGAGGCTGCACCATTTTACATTCCTATCAACAGGGCACAAAGATTCCAGTTTCTCCACTTCCTTGCCAACACTTGTTATTTTCTCATCTTTCCTCCCTCCCTTCCTTGATAGTAGCCATCCTAATGGTGTGTAGTAATATTTCATTGTAGTTTTGATTGGCATTTCTATCCAACTTTTAAGAGATCTTATTAAAAGTATCTTAATACAGTATCTCAGTAAGGAGGCTTACCACTGTTTTGGGGGTCTATATTTGTTTGTTTTTTAAAAGATTTTATTTATTTATTTATTTGCCAGAGAGAGCGCCCAAGCAGGGAGTGCGGCAGGCAGAGGGAGAAGCAGGCTCCCCTCTGAGCAAGGAGCCCCGATGTGGGACTCGATCCCAGGACTCTGGGATCATGACCCGAGCTGAAGGCAGATGCTTAACCGACTGAGCCACCCAGGCACCCCTGGGGTTTATATTTGATCTGAATACCTAGAGCTATCTAACAGCCATTATACTTGGTGCCGTTCTTAGGGATGTGTAACTGAGAGTTGAGATATTTTTTAACTTTTTGCAAATAAGGAGTAAGGTGAGAAACTGCTTTGATTAGAACTGGATCTTTTGCTAAGTCATCCATTATTGAGATGAATATAGATCCTGTCTCTGTAAAAGATGAAAACCTTTTTATCACTATTAGAATTTTAGCTTTTACTTCTAATTATATTTTAGCTTTTCGTCTAATTATAAAAGAAATACATACTCATTACCAAAAAAATATATCAAGAAAATACAGTAAAGCATAAGTTTATATTTGGAATATAATACATATTATATTTGTACAGTTAATACGGCTGCATTTGGCTGCAGTTTTCACTGTCATCCTCTACTGGTAACTGATCTACAGTTTTCCATTTTCCTTTTGATTTTTGATTAAGTTTTTACTCCATTTTTTGTATGAAAGTCTTACAGTGCTGCATATAAAAGAGTTTATATCAATTTTATACTTACGATAGGAATTGCTAGATCTTGGGTGATTTATCTATCAATTTGTATTTCTAGCAGTACTTTATAAGAGTTCTGGTTTTCTATACACACGGGTGTTAAATGGTAAATTGTGGTTTTCTTTTTTACTTTTTTTTAAGTAGGCTCTACTCTCAACATGGGGGCTTGAATTCACAACCCTGAGATCAGGAGTCACATTCTCTACTGACTGAGCCAGGCACCCCTATACTGTGGCCTTAAATTCTATTTTGTTAAAGTTGAACATGTTTTCATATGTTGTTTTTATTGGCTATTTATATATATTTTTCTGTGTAAAATCCCTTTATTGTCCTTCGTTTTCATTGGTTTTTTCGCCTCTTTGATTCCTTATACATATTTGTTCTTTTTTTTTTTTTTAAGATTTTATTTATTTATTCATGAGAGACAGAGAGAGAGAGGCAGAGGGAGAAGCAGGCTCCCAAGGAGCAGAGAGCCCGATGCGGGACTTGATCCCAGGACCCTGGGATCATGACCTGAGCCGAAGGCAGTCACTTAACCAACTGAGCCACCCAGGCGCCCTACATATTTATTCTTTATGTATTGCATATGTATATATAAATATACATGTACATATACCTATATAATAATACTTTTTTTTTTAAAGATTATTTATTTATTTATTTATTTGACAGAGAGAGAGAGATCACAAGTAGGCAGGCAGAGGGAGAGGGAGAAGCAGGCTCCCTGCTGGGCATGGACCCCCCCCCGATGCGGGGTTCCATCTCAGGATGCTGGGATCATGACCCGAGCCGAAGGCATACGCCCAACTGACTGAGCCACCCAGGTGCCCCAATAATATATGTTTTAATGGATCTTCTAGTTTGTAGCTGTCTTTTCACTCAGTGTATAGTGTCTCTTGAACAGAAGTTCTTAATTTTAATTCATCAGTCCTTTATAGCGTGTGCTTTGAGAATCGTGCTTAAGAAATATCCTGAAGGTCATAAAGGTATTGTTTTATATTCTAAAATTGTTGAAGTTTTGCTCTTTACATTAAAGTCTTTAATCCATCTGTCAATTTAAGAAATTAAGATGTGATTAAGATGTGATGAATCTCATGTAAAATACACGTTTGAATACCCATTAAGGCTGTGATGCCAAAAGTTTGGTAAATGTTGCCTTAAATAATAAGGTAGTTTCAATAGTGGAAAAAGAAAAGAAACATATAAGGTGTTTTACATTAATAATAGCTATTTTAGGAGATTTGTTAAAAAAATTTTTTTTTCACGGCCTTGACCTCAGTTGTGGGTGATCATCTGCCATTCTGATAACCTTTACATTATAGACCACTGATTTCTGACTGTATTGGCATGAATACTTGAGCGCGACTACATAAATAAGCAAATCACCATATTAAGAGGTTAATCATAGCATATTAGAGAACTAAAAAAATACCCAGCTTTTCCGTTTTCATATTATAGCTTTTTGATACATAAGATGTATAAGATGCATAGATTTTTAAAAAATTTTATTTTATAATGTTAACCACCATACATTACATCATTAGTTTTTGATGTAGTCTTCCATGATTCATTGTTTGCATATAACACCCAGTGCTTCATGCAGAGCGTGCCCTCTTTAATACCCATCACCAGGCTAACCCATCCCCCCACCCCCCTCCCCTCTAGAACCCTCAGTTTGTTTCTCAGAGTCCATCGTCTCTCATGGTTCATCTCCCCCTCCAATTTCCCCCCCTTCATTTTTCCCTTCCTACTTTCTTTTTTTTTTTTTAAACATATAATGTATTGTTTCAGAGGTACAGGTCTGTGATTCATCAGTCTTACACAATTCACAGCGCTCACCATAGCACATATCCTCCCCAATGTCTATCACCCAGCCACCCCATCCCTCCCACCCCCCACCACTCCAGCACCCCTCAGTTTGTTTCCTGAGATTAAGAATTCCTCATATCAGTGAGATCTTATGATACATGTCTTTCCCTGATTGACTTATTTTGCTTAGCATAATACCCTCTAGTTCCATCCCTGTTGTTGCAAATGGTAAGATGCGTAGATATTTAAGATGTATAAGAAGAGCCCTTGAAGTCTGTGATGACTCTGCGGGTCTTTCTCTTGAGCTTGCAGTACTGTGACCTTTCTGGGTATTCAGTGAGGGCCTTGTTTGTCCAACATCAGTATTATACCACCCGCTACCCCGTTTTCATTTGCTGCCATCCACTGTTTGTAGGGAAGAAGTAAAACCAACCTTTCCATATAAGCAATTTATGCCTGTAGATAGGTCTTGAAGTGAAGATAAAACAGATTGGCTTTTATTATCAGAGAGCAGTTAATGTGCTTGGTTACATCAGCATTAACTTGAAGATAACATCTGTGATAAAATACTATAACTAGGATGAAACATGACCTTTGGAAATAATAGTACTTTTTAAAGTATTGTTTGTTATAGAACATAATTAACCTTAAGTCAGTAAGTACCTGCTAGGGCCACCTGGCTGGCTCAGTTGGTAGAGCATATGACTCGATCTCAGGGTGGTGAGTTCAAGCCCCATGTTGGGTGTGGAGCCTACTTAAAAAACTTAAAAAAAAAAAAAAAAGGCAAAGTTAAAATATTTAAAAAATACGTAAATAGGTCCCTGCCAAAAGATTTCAAAATAGATATTTTATTTTATTTTTTATTTTTTTTAAAGATTTTATTTATTTATTTGAGACAGAGAGAATGAGATAGAGAGAGCATGAGAGGGAGGAGGGTCAGAGGGAGAAGCAGACTCCCTGCCGAGCAGGGAGCCTGATGCGGGACTCGATCCGGGGACTCCAGGATCATGACCTGAGCCGAAGGCAGTCGCTTAACCAACTGAGCCACCCAGGCGCCCTCAAAATAGATATTTTAATTTAGAATTGGATTGTAGAATGGGATACAAAAATTGTATTTTTAACAGAAAAATAAGCAGTTTTATCTCGTGCAAGTTTTTTTGTTTTTTTGTTTCTTTCCCCAGGAAAAGAACCAGCTTTCCCATGAGCTGATGCTTGTTGATTATAGAATTATGAATGTTTTTGAAAATCTTTCTTTGAAAACACAGTATCAATATATCTAATTAAATATAAAAGCAAATAGTAAATACTACTTGGTTTGCACTTTTGGTATATAATCATGAAACTGAGAAATAGGTGTCCTAACTGGTCTTTAGTTGTTTGGTGTTTGATTTTAGGGGAACCACACTGAAATCATGTAAAGGCAGACACCATTTAAAATTTTCTTGTAATATTAGTAAGGTAGTTATAGGGAAGGTTTATGATTCATTTATGATCATACTAATATCTTCAGCTGTACTGGGGTCAGCTGAGAGCCCAGTGAAGTAATGTAAGTAGAGAACAAGTTTGAATAAAGTCACACACAGCCCAGTGTGTGTCCATACATTTTTATCCCTCCTGGGAAAAGTGAAACTTATAGCACAGCTCTTCTCTGTAGAAACCTCCAGAGTAACCATTGACAGAGCTTACACATTTAAACCATAGGGTATAAAATAAATGGGTAAGTTTGAGTAGAAAATAGAACATCCAACTTGAAAGTAGTAAACTGTGGGCTTGATTTACTTTTTTTTCCCCTCCCAATTCCAACCCACATTTTCCTTCTCTCCCCACACCAAATAACTTTTTTTTTTTTTTTTTTTAACTTTTATCATGTTTGTATTCTGAACCCACCTGGTGCACCAGGACCTTTTTAGTTTCACCATCTCAAGCAATTCAAAGTAACTTTTCCAAGCAAATTTGGAGCTGTCTTCTTAGATGACTGAGGTTAAATCTTACGAAATTTAGAGCTATAGACACCAGGAGTGATTTGTGTCTCATGAAACTGGGCATAAATTGAGTCTAGTTTTATAGTCTCTGCCAGTGGTATCTCTGAGGCCATGCCTTCCAAGTGGGGTGGTCTCCAGCCCTGTCACCCCTGGACCCACATCAGCAGATCCTCAGGTATGATGGGTCTGTAATCCTCATTCCCAGGAAGGTTCTGAGTTTTTTCAGTTAATCTGTTTTTTTGCTTGATTCTGTTCTGTATTCTTTTTTTATTTGTCAGGCGACAATTTTCAAGTATTTTAAAAGAAAATGTATTTGGATTTTGCATGTCTCCCATGTATTATCTGAATTTTCAGTCACAATTCAAAGGTTATTCTTCTAACAGTTTTAACTAGAACAACTTTCTAGAACCCAAAGAATGTTTATATCCTGAAGAGAGTTACAGAGAGCACATAAATAGGGCTTTTATATATATTTGGACCACAATCTTGTCTTACTCATGTATTATGTAATGTGATTGATGCCTAACTCTCCAATTGTATCATAAGCTTTTAGGCATGGACTTTATACTGTGCTCTCCAGTGGAAACGTAACGCAAGCCACATATGTAATTTAAAATTTTCTAGTAGCCACATTAAAAATAAGTAAAAAGAAACAGATGAGAATAAGTTTAGTAGTGTACTTTATTCAACCCAGTATAATAATCTAAACATTATTTCAATGTGTAATCAATATGAAAATTGAGATATTTTACGTTTTTTTCTCATATTTAATCTCCAAAATCCAGTGTTATTTTATTCTTAGTGCACATCTCAGCTCATACTAACCATATCTCAGATACTCAATAGCTGCATGTAGCTAGTGGCTACTGTTTAGGGCAGTGCTGTCTTACACTTTTATAATTTAGTGCTAGTAACATAATTGTTGTTTTGTGTGTGAATATGTGTGTGTGTCATCTTAGTTACAGATTTCTCTAATTGAATAAAATATAAAATATTTTTAAATGCCTATATTTTCTTTCTCTTAAAGGCTCTTCCTTCTTCAATGATTATAGTAGCAGTTTATTGTCCTGTGATAGCTGCTGTTTTCATTGTTCTGAAGATGGTCAACTATCGACTCCACAGAGCACTTGATGCTGGAGAAGTTGTAGATAGGAATGCAAATGAGTTCCCAGATCAGCGAGCCAAAGCTGAGCAAGGCAACTGTTCATCTAGAAGAAAAGATAGTAATGGACCGAGGTAAGGAAACCCATGCTGCTCAGTTTGTAAGGATGTGGATCATGCATGCGTACAGTGATGTGATTACCGTGTTGTTCCTCTGTTCTGAGACGTGGTTTTAAGGCAGTGTTGTTAGTTTTGCCACAAGAGGTATGATGACAAGTACAGATGGTCACATTAGACCCCAGCAAAGCTAACTGGCATATCTGGGGGATTAATAAGGGTCCTGGCCTTATTACCAAATAACATGCTAGAACACTAACAGTTAAAATTGTAAGACAGTTATTCACACCAAGACCAAAACCAGTGAAAAACCGTGTAAAGAAATAATTTTAAAGCATGGCTTATAAATCTTAGCATTTATATTTTATTTATACATATAAGTAAAATGTGTATATATTTTAAGCAAATTGTGATATTTTACTTGACATTTTTAATCTGCATTTTTCACTTAATCTATTGTAAATACTTTTCAATTATATATTCTTACCTTAGAAACTTCGCTGTTCCTTCCCTCCATCTTTGTATAACTGACCTCTTAGGATTCAAGTTTGTGTAGATGTCATTTTCTGTCCCCTCCCAGCTGAATATTCCTCCTGTGGCTCTCAGTCACATTTCTCTTCATTGCCTTGGCCTCATCCCCTTTCTCTTGTTGACCAAAGGATTTATTTATACATAATCAGAAGTTTATTGTGACTTTGTAGAAGTGATAGGTACCACTAATAATAAGTCTTCAAAGAACAGTTACTATATGAACACTTGTTCTATGTAATAGTCCTCAAAACAGTTCTGTGAGATAGATGCTGTTATTATTCCTGATTTATAGATGTGGAAACTAGGGTGAGAAAGATGAAATATTCCAGGGACTCTTATCTGGAGTCCATGTTTTTAACCACTCTGCGATGTTTCCACTCAGTATAATAAGAAAGTGGATACTCATCTTTTAAGATAGGTGATGTTTCTGTTTTCCAGTACATCAAGTTTATCCCTTTTCAGTTATGTTTTCCTGCACCCCTAACATGATTACCCTTTTTGTTCATTGAGCAAATAGTTTGCCTCTGTAATAATTTTGTTCATAGCTCTAATCACTACCTGAAGTTATCTTATTTAATCATGTTTGCATTATAAGCTTCTTGAAGGCAGGGGCCTTGTTTTCCCTATGAACTATTTTATTCCCAGGTTCTAAAACAGAGTCACTGATAGGTACTCAGAAAATATTTGAAGTAGTGAAAGCATTTTTTCTACATACTGTTTTTAATAACTGCACAGTATTCCATTTTGTAGGTATGTCATAATTTAACTGTCTTGATTTTAGTTACTTTATTTTCAAATTTAAATTTGTATGTTAGATCACTGTGATGTTTAAATTTTTTTTTTAAAGATATTATTTTTGGGATGCCTGGATGGCTCAGTCGGTTAAGCTTCTGCCTTTGGCTCAGGTCATGATCCCACGGTCCTGGGATTGAGTCCCACATCGGGCTCCTTGCTCAGCGGGGAGCCTGCTTCTCCCTCTGCCTGCCGCTCTTTCTCTCTCTCTCTGACAAATAAATAAAATCTTAAAAAAAAAAAATAAAGATTTTGTTTTTAAGTAATCTCTACACCCAGTGGTGGGACTCAGACTCACGACCCCAAGGTCAAGAATCACACAGTCCACCAACTGAGCCAGCCAGGTCCCCCTGGCATGTTGTCCTTTTAAATGATTAAAATTTTAATTATAATATAGGAGAGGTAGAACACTATAAAGCTATACCCATTTTTAAATTTTTCAATATATCTTGCCAAATTCCAAAGATTTACCTTCTAATTACCATGACCAGCAATTTGAGCGCTTCTTTTTCTGCACTTTGACAACATTGAGTATTTGGTATTTAGACAAAACTGTGGTAGCTATCTCATTGTTTAATTTTTAAGTTTTTTTTTTTAAAGATTTTATTTATTTATTTTTGAGGCAGAGAGAACGAGAGAGAGAGCATGAGAGAGGGGAGGGTCAGAGGGAGAAGCAGACTCCCTGCTGAGCAGGGAGCCCGATGCAGGGACTCCATCCTGGGACTCCAGGATTATGACCTGAGCCGAAGGCAGTCGCTTAATCAACTGAGCAACACAGGCACCCCTTAAGTTTTTGGATTACTAGTTAAATGGGTGTATTTTTCTTTTGTTATTATTGTTACATATTTTGTGAATTGTTTCTTTTTCTGTTGGTGGTTAATTTTTGCTGTTGATTTGGAGAAGGTATTTATGAAGGATATTAATTATTTACGTTTTGTGTCAAATACTTTTCCTCAGTTTATAGCATTTTATTTATATGCCACAGTTTATTTTTATGTGGTCTATTCTGTGAATATTTATTAGTTCTGCCTTTGATACCAAGTGTGTGAGATTTTTTCTTCCCCCATATTATTTAAATGTTTGCTTGTGTCTACTTTCAGCATTTTTATAATTTTTCATTCTTAAATTGTATTCAAGCTGAAAACATTCTTTTTTTGTTTTTGTTTTTTAGGTTAGTCCCAACACTATTGAGTGAATAATGTATTTTCCCCCAGTAATTTTTTTTTTTTTTTTAAGATTTTATTTATTTGACAGAGAGAGATACAGCGAGAGAGGGAACACAAGCAGGGGGAGTGGGAGAGGGAGAAGCAGGCTTCCCGCGGAGCGGGGAGCCCGACGCGAGGCTCGGTCCCAGGACCCTGGGATCATGACCTGAGCCGAAGGCAGACGCCCAACGACTGAGCCACCCAGGCGCCCCTTCCCCCAGTAATTTTAAATACTTTCCTTTTCATGTAGCATACTCATATATACTAATGTCAATTTCTGGGCTTTTTTTTCTGCCTCATTGATCTCTTTCTCTTTTGTTTATACCATACTGGTGTTTTGTTCTGTTTGTTTTTTATTTTGTACTGTTTTTATGGCTTACTAATATGCGTAATATTTAGCATTGTGAATCCCTTTTCAGTATTTTTCTGTTTCAGTGTTATCTTGGTTCTTCTCATGTATAAACAACTGACCCTGAACAATGAGGGGGTTAGGGGCGTCAAACTCCTCACCCCGTGCAGTCAGAAATCCATTTATAAGAGCCCCTGAGTGGCTCTGTTGGTTAAGCGTCTGCCTTTGGCTCAGGTAATGATCCCAGGGTCCTGGGATCGAGCCCCGTGTCGGGCTCCCTGCTAGCCTGCTTCTCCCTCTCCCTGTGCTGCTCCCCCTGCTTATGTTCTCTCATTCTCGCTCTCTCTCAAATAAATAAATAAATAAATAAAATCTAAAAAAAAAAAAAAAGAAATCCATGTATAACTTTTGACTCCCCTTCCCCCAAAGTAACTACTAAAGCCTACTGTTGACTAGAAGCCTTATTGAGAGCATAAACATCAACTGAAACATATTTTGTATGTCATATGTATTAATGTATGTAGTGTATTCTTATAGTAAAGTAAGCTAGAGAAAAGACATTGTTTTTAAAAAAATCATAGAGACAATACATTTACAGTACTGTCAAATGTAAAAAATCCACATATCAGTGGACCTGCGCAGTTCAGACCTGTGTTGTTCAAGGGTCAACTGTACATAGTTTTTTGTGAGATGCTGCCTTTGCTCATCCTCCAGAAAATTCCATTAGACTTGATAAGTGTATTCAATATGGAGGGAACTCAACGTTTAAAATATGAAGTCTCATCAGAGACATGGTGTATATATCCATTTTTTCACATGTCTCATAAAATTTCATATTTTTTCTATGGGTTCTATGTATTTTTTAAGTCTATTTTATTTTTATTAGGAAATGCATACTCTTGTATTATGGGTAAACAAACAGAGTGTAGACTCTGCACTTGATCTGCTAGGGCTTGAATCACTTCCTGACTGTATGACCTTGGGGGAGTTGCTTAAGCTTTTTATGCTTTTTGGCTTTCTCATCTGAATGATGAGGCAAATAATAGTACTATATCTTATGATATAGGATACAAAGAATGAATGAAAGATCATATATATAAAGCATTTAGAACCATTCCTTTTCTTTTAAGGGGGCAGGGGCAGAGGGCAAGGGAGAGAGAATCCTCAAACAGACTCCCCGCTGAACACAGAGCCCAGCGATATGGGGCTTGATCCCAGGACCATGAGATCATGATCTGAGCTGAAACCGAATCGGATGCTCAACCAAGTGAGCCACCCAGGCACCCCTAGAACCATTCTTATATAGTAATCACTCAGTAATTGTTAATTCTTACTTTTTCTGGATATTATATATGTTTTTAATTCCTTTAAAAATTTTTTTTAAGATTTTATTTATTTGAGAGAGAGAGAGACAGAGTCGGAGAGGGAGAAGCACTCTCCCGACTGAGCAGGGGGCCGGATGCCGGGCTCGATCCCAGGACCCTGAGATTATGATTCGAGCCGAAGGCAGATGCTTAACCACCTAGCCACCCAGGCGCCCCTGTGTTTTTAATTCCTTTCATTATTGTATTGTTTTTCCATTTTCTTTTAATTTAAAAATATTTATTGTGAAATGTATATATTTCTAAACAGCTTATCAGTCATATCATTCAGGATAATTTAGAGAATAATAATAAAGTGACTATTTGATTACCCACCACAAAACTTAATAGGTTATTATACAGATACAAGCCTTTGTGCACCTCTTTCCCATTTATTCTGTTCTTTTTCCTTCAAGAGTGACCATTATCTTGAATTTTATGTTAATAATTCCCTTGCTTTTCTTTCTTGTGATACAGTCTTTGTACATATTACTAAACATATTAATTTTATCTGCCTTAGGATATCTTAAAGAGAATAATACTGTATATATTCCTCTGAGGGGCTTTTTTTGTGCAAAATATTGTATTTTATAGGCTTATTCATGTTGATGCTTATAGCTGTCATTTATTCATATTGACTGTTGCATAGTCTACCACTGTGGGAATAGACTACAATTTACTTATCCATTTTATTTATCCATGTGTTCTGAAGACACATTATTATATATGTTTCTTGGTACACATGTGTATATCTAGTGAATATAAACTGGTTCATAGGGTATTTTCATGTTCAGTTTTATTAGA
>NC_058411.1:29821808-29881091 GCF_002201575.2 Neomonachus schauinslandi | reverse complement strand
ACCAGTTTATATTCCCACCATTAATATGTGAAAGTCCTTATTCCATATCCTCATCAATATATGATTTTGATAAGCTTTAAAACTTTGCCATTCAAATAAGTGTTAAATGTGTCTCATTGGGACTTTCAGTTAAACTTTCTGCTTACTAATGCTGTTGAGCATCTTATTATACATATTTGGTCCATTTAGTTTTTCTGTTCTTTCCAAGTCCCATTCATGTCTTGTTTCATTTTTCTTTGGAGTTGTCTTTTTCTTATTGAGTAATAGGAATTTTAAAAATAAATTCATGGTACTATTACTTTTTTGGTTATATACATTATGGACATTTTCTCCCAGTTTGTGGCTTGTCATTTTGCTTTCCTTAAGGGGTTTTATGATTAGCATACATTCTTAAATTTAAGATTTGCCATTTTTTATAATTAGCATTTTTTGTGTCTTGTTTAAGCACTTATTTCCTACACAAAGATCAGAAATATATTCTCTTATATCTTCCTTTAAGTTTCATATTTCTTTTGTTTTTGCATTACAGTTCCGACTTTAATTTGTAGTGTCAGGTAGGGATTGGACTCTTGTTTCTTTATGAGTAACTGGCTTAATCAGTATTTGTTGAAGAGACTGTCTTTTCCTTGGTGATCTGTAGTACTCACTCTGTCATAAGTTCAATTTCCATATATGGTGGGTGTGTTTCTGGGCTCTCTCTTCTGTTCTGTTGATCTCGTTGTCTGTGCCGTTACCACACTGTCCCAGTTACTGTAGTTTCATAACATGACTTTTGATGTCCGGTGGGACAGACGTCCTACTTTTTTTTTCAGGAGTGACTATTATTCTTGGCTCTTTGTTCTTTGATATAAAACTTAGAGCCTGTTGGACAAAGTCTACAAGAACTTAGGATTTTTATTGAAATTACATTGAATATGTAGATTCCTCTGCTGAGAATTAATATCTTTACAATATTGAATCTCTCCATTTATTTAGCCTTCTTTAATATCTTTCAGTAAAGATTTATCATTTCTTCATTAAAAGACTTGCATAGCTTTTGTTAAATTTGCCAAATTATTTTATAGCTTTTTTATTACAGAAATGTTTTACAATTACCTTTTCTGTTTTTTCCCCCCTTTAAATATAACAGTTTAGTTTTTACCCAGCAGTCTCACTAAATTCCCCTATTAATGTTGAAACTTTATAGGTATTTCTTGATTTTCTATAAATGATGACAGTTTTATTTCTTCCTTTCTAGTCCTATACTTGTTTAACTGTCATGGGCTATGATTTCTAGCACGTGGTTAAAGTAAAGTGGTATTGGCTTATATCCTTGTCTTTTTCTAATCTTAAAGTGTTTTGAAATTTCACCGTTAAATGAGATCTTTGTTGTAGATTTTTGTTCTTGATATCTGTTTTCCCCCACCCTCCCACTTGGGACTCACATTCTGTTCTGAGGAGAAGAAATGAACAGGAAAATACTTTCATTTCCAGAGCCTATCACTGTGCTTGGTACAGTTGTCAGTTTGTTGCATGAGTGAATGAATGCAGGAGGACTCCTTGAGCCTTATGGTTGTCATTGGCTCTGGTACCGCAGTTCAAAAATCCTTTTAAGTCTTTATCTTAGAGAAAGAGTGAAAGTCATTAATATTTGTATTACCTTTCTAATGTTTCGGGAGAGGAAATTAGCACATTGGATTTTAGGATTTGAATACAAATACTTTGGAGACCATATTTTCTGTTTTAAATGGCGGTAATGCTTGAACTACTGTAAATTAAGGACCCATTTAAACTATATGTGGGCAAATTTTAGGCTAAATTTTTTGAAGATTTAAGAACTTTGTTTTTACCTATTCATACTTTTATGAACATCATTGTGATCTAGATTAGATTTGTAAATTTAGTACTGTGAAGTTTCTGATTAAAGCCTGAGCAGTTAATGATACTAATAACCAACAAATTAGTTTGTGAAGTCTCCTTTATAATTCAGATTAGACCCCTTCTGCTTTTCTGCCTCTCCGTGTACCTGGTATTTTTTTTTTTTAACAGATGGGGAAATTAAGGCATAAAGGTAGAGATTCCCTGAATTTGGTGTATTGCTTACTGCAGTAGACCACTTTGCTTCTGTGAGAATTGTAAACTACTATACTTTCCAGGTATGTGCTGAAATTGCCATTGCCAAAAATCTGCAAGTCTTGCTAATAAAGAAAACTCTTACTCAGCCATTTTGTGTGTTTAGCTATATTTAGGACACCTACTTCTGAATTTGTAGAAAGACAGGTATGGTAGTTTTGCTAGAGGATTATTTTGTTACAAAAGGAGCTATCCATTTTTTCATTCATCCTTTTTTGCTCCCTTTAATACCTCCTTCCCACTCAGTGTTGGCCATTGGGCACTGGTTCTGGATCATTGTTTCTCAGTTGGGGGTGATTTTTGCCACAAAGAGACATCTGGCAATATTTGGAGACATTTTTGTTTATCACAACCAGAGGGGAGTGCTGCTGGCATTTAGCGGGTAGAGGTCAGGGAGAATGCTAACCATCCTCCAATGCACAAGATGGTCCCCCACAATCAGGAATGAAAGGGCCCAAATGTCAATAGTGCTGAGGTTAGGAAACCCTGTTTTTAGACAATGCTGCTTATTTTTGGTTTTGAAATGGAAAGAAAACTTTAATGCTTATTTTTTTTGAAAGACAAGTATCAGTGTTTTAGAGTAGACTTTAGAGCTGTACAGGCAAGGTGTTCAAATCTTGTCTCAGTTCTCATTGGCTGTACGTACCTACATTCAGGTATGTGGGAAGGAGAAAACAGATATAACAGATTGTAGCGTACTATGTAAATATTATTTGTATCCTCCCTTCCCACCTGAACTCCATATACCAATGACTCAGTTTATGTTGTTCACTCCTCTGAGACCTTAGATTTTTACACCTTTTGGTTTTCAGGTTTTTCATCTGTAAAATGAGGGTAATAGTATTTATATCTTAGATTTTAGGAGGATATTTTGTGAGAAAATGCAAATAAAGCACATGCCCCTATTACTGGAATGTATTAAGTACTTAGTAAATATTTGTTATTTATAATAACTTTACCTTCAGATTGTAATCATTTGTATTTGCTATCAGAAGTGATGTCTATAAGTAGGCAATATTGTCCATCAACTGATGAATGAATAGACAAAATGTGTTCTGTCCATACAATGCAGTATTATTTGGCCATAAAAATATGAAGTACTGATAGTTGCTACAGCATGGATTAACCTTGAAAACCTTAGGCTAAGTGAAAGAAGCCAGTCACAAAGACCACACATATTATGATTCCATTTCTATGAAACATGCAAAATAGGCAAATCTATAAAACAGAAAACAGATTTCTGGCTACTTAAGGCTGGGGGAGGATGGGAAGGGTAGGGGGGTTATAGCTGAAGGGGTTTGTTATTGAGGTGATAAAAATGTTCTAAAATTAACGTGGTGATGGTTGCATGACTTTATGGAATTTATTAAAAACTGTTGACTTGCAAAGTTTAAATGGATAAATTGGATGATATGTGAATTATATACCAATAGAGTTGATGTATATAAACTAGGAAAGGTGAGGGCTCTCTATCCTTTCTCTGGGGTTGAATATTTTACTCCTTAATCTTTACCTTGCTCTCCATCTTCTGATTTCCGTGGAATCTGACTTAGAGAATGCATTCTGGAGAGCAGTGGAGAGAACAGTGATGTTGCTGGTTAGTACTCACCACTCATTCAGTGTGATGATAGCTGTCTCTACGTACACACTTATGATTTTACCAAATTAGAAAAAGATTTCTCATTCTGGCCTGTGTATCCTGTATGAGTTAACACCAAACAGCTGACAAACTTGAACATGTTTCACTTTTCTCACACATGGACATTTGCATGCTGAATTGCTATCACATTTGTAACTGAGTTCCAGTATATTTTATTTGTATAAATGGATAACAAGTTAGAAAGCTGATTTTCTTTAATAAATGTGAGTTAGCTAACCACAGTCAATGGCCTAGAGTTAGGAACCCATTAGGTAAACAGACACATGAGACCATTGATACTAAAACATCACTAGAATTCAAACAGCTGTAGTGATAAATACTTATTAAATGGAAGGTATACTTGTAAGCAAATTCTATTTTGCTTGTATTTTTTGCTTGCAGCTGTCAGAATACCTCATTGAAATAGGCTTATGGGAATTTATGGCACACACTACTGAAAAGTCTGTGTGTGAGGGATGTCTTCAGATTGGCAAGGTGTAGTGTCAGTCATTTCATGATCTGGCTTCCCTTGACCAGGCTGGCCTCCTTTCTTTTCAGTTGACTTCTTAGACAGCGTCCCCCCTTACGGTTGTAAAATGGCTGCAGCAGTGCCAGGCCTTAAATCTTCTCAGCATTAAGACTAGCAGATACAGAGAAATAACCTCTCTTAATAGTAGAACACTCCTGGCCTAATTCATATTAGCCTGAGTTAGGTCTTGTGCTTGTTCTAGGACCAAAAGAAAGGAACATGCTGATTGGCTTTGGTCAGTAGTGCTTACCCCTAGACCTGAGTGTATGGTCAACATTACCCAAAACCATATGAGAGTTTGGGATGAGGTGGCTCAACAAAAGAATTTTGGGTTGCTTTTTGGTGTTGTTGTTAACCAGATGATTGAAGTAGATGCTGGATAGCAGGGTAGTTTATCTGCTATAATTCTAGCATGTATACTAGAACTTTTATCCTTGGTAACAGTAACTTTATCAGGTGCTTATTCTGTATGTACCAGCTAGAATGAGTAAAAATCTTTGGGTAAAAAATAGGATTATGGTAACTTTTAGGCCTGAGTTATTCTAAAAGTTATGTTCCCGAGGAACCTTATTATAAAACTTTCTAAGTTTTAGATCCTCTTATCTTTAAGTACTTTAAGTACTCTATGTAGACGTCTTCAGTTCTTTGAACTTAGTACTTCTCTCTTGTCTTTCTAATACCTGTTTTACTACATCATTTTATTTTTTAAACTTAAGCCTTCTAATTCAATACAAATCTAAAATCTTAGCTTTCTACTTCTGTAAAACAAGTTAGTATCCCAGTTAAATGCTCTTAACATAAAAAATACAGATAGAGTTAGCTTGACAAAGTGGACTGTTCTCTTGCATGTTCCTCGTAGCTCAGTCAGACTGTGCTCCTGGAGAGTGGCCGTATAAGATCTGATTACTTTCTGTGTTTGCCACGGCCAATTTCTCCTTGCTGTTGGGAAGCAAAAGGCAAATCATGTCTTTGCTAGCACATGTCATAAAATATGCGCTGTATTTAACATCTATAATTGTAACTAAGGCTAGTTTCTAATGTCGGATTGGGTATAGACTGGGAGAGAGTTTTAAATATTTTCAAGTAATGAAGTGGTTATAAAATAGTTCAGATTATAAGACTTACAAATGAAGAATGATTTTTTTTTTAATTGCTGTTTGCTCTGTTAGAAATAGAACCTTTTAGTTTTATAGGAAAAGGTATAATAACTTAAAAAATAATAAAAAACCATTGGTGGCAGAATAGTGACAATCACTCTCTTTTTCTCATTTTTTTCCCCGCAGTGATCCTGGTGGAGGGATTGAAATGTCTGAGTTCATTCGAGAGGCCACACCCCCAGTTGGTTGCAGTTCAAGAAATTCTTATGCTGGCCTAGATCCAAGCAACCAGGTAGGAACCTGTGATTTTATTTTGTCTTTTTCCCTTCTCCTGATGGTGGTCTCAAGTAATTCTGTCTGTAATAATCAGTTGGTGTTTGGGTTTATCGTGCTGATTGATAAGTTTTTGATTGTTTATTAATAATATCGTTCTTTAGTATTCTTATTTTTAACTGAATTTTCACATTAATTAAGTACATTTTTGCTGAGCACGCACGTCGTGCTCATGCCTAGGGTAGTTTTGATCATGACAGTTGTGGTGAATGCCCTTAGGAAAATTAGGTCCTTGCTTGCGCTGTCTTACTAACTTTCACGTTTTTGGTATCGGAAGGGGATAGATGTTGGGGGTTATTCCTAGCTTAAACATGGCAAAAAAAAAAAAAAAAAAAGATGTAATTTCTTCACAATCTACACTTATCATGGTAGGCATTGAGTCATGTATAGAATTGTTGAAGCAATGTGTTGTACACCTGAAACTAATATAACATATGTTAATTATACTTAAAACTTTCTCAAAATCGGTGCTGTTCAAGGTGTTAGTGGTAGAGCTAGATGTAGAATACAGATCTGCTTTTGCCAATTTTACTGTCTTTCTGTTCTGTAACTTTTAACTTAAAATAGTAACTCTGAAAGTCTGCTCTCAAAACTTGGCTGACACCTGCTGTACTGTCGTTCTGTCCAACCCCAGCTGGGCCTTCACGGCTACATTTCTGTCTCTCGTTGAACATCTCCCACACGAATCAAAGTCCCATTTACGCCTGCTTGCCTTCTCAGTCGATGAGTCTGGTAGCTGGAGTAATGCTGTAGAGGCATAAGAAAGTAAACCTAGCGAGAAGCTTAGAGGTCTTGTCATAGTCAAACTTTAGATAACTACGGGTTGTGGTGGGTTCTTCTGTCAGTCCTTTCATTATATAGAAGAGGAAATAGCTGGTTTTTATCAGGGTCTAGACCTCACTTCTTGATTTTCACTGCAGTCTTTCTACTGTTCTACACTGCTTATGGGTTGGAATCACTCTTCCTCCTTTCTGCTCCAGAGACTTCCTTTTTTTTTTTTTTTCCTGGCCTAACTCTAACTTTTGTCATAACCATCCGTGTTTCTGAAGAGTTTCAGAGACCTTGTGGTATTGCCTCTTTCTCTCGCGGATGGAGCACTTATGTATGAATTTATTTAGCACTTTGTTTTTGGTGTGTGATCCTATGTGGCAGTGTGTAATCCTCTAAGGAGCAGGCTTTCCTCTTTCGTCTGTGGTCTAATAGACTGCCTAGTGCAGAGGTGACTTTCAGTGAATGGGTGCTAATTATCTTTATCTATACAGATAATAGAACTTTAGAGGTAGAATCAGACCTGGCTCTTTATTTAACAAATGATTAAGTAGCAGACCTAGTTATCCTTACTGCCCCACAGTATTACTGTTCCACATTGTTTAGCCCTACACTATTTCGGAACGGTATTAGGGAAAACACCATATTCTGTGAATCAAAATCTTGAATAGGGTCTTGTTCCTAATATATTTTGATAGAAGATTTGCCTCTGTTTGAATTGTGTTTCATGATTTAAACTTCAAGTGCATGAATTTTTGGTCGCAGTTTTAGTTGTGATTAAGTGTGGTGTAGAACAAATATGTCCTTAAATTTGTCTTCTTTCTATAACAAGCAGATGGGAAATGTTAGAATTAAAAAACAACAACAACAACAGTGGGACGCCTGGGTGGCTCAGTTGGTTAAGTGTCAGACTCTTGGTTTCAGCTCAGGTCATGATCTCAGAGTTGTGAGAACGAGCCCTGAGCTCAGGATTCTCTCTGTCCCTTTTCCTCTGCCCCTCCCCCATGCTTGCGTGCGTTCTCTCTCTCTCTCAAAAATTAGTAAAATAAAAAAGAAGCATTATTGCAAAGGACTGTGACATTTTAATTAGGTCCATACCTTTTAAGTTTCAATTTTTACAATACCAGTTTAAAGAGAAGTATTACTATCCTTGATTCTCTTTTGGTTGGTCTTGCTTTCTCAGTCTCTCTATGAAATGAAATGACTTAGTCTTTAAATATGGCTGCATGTTTTATATGCTTAATTAACCCTGGCCTTTGTCCATACTGACATACGTTGGCAATGTCAGATTACCAAAGGAGTTAAGCCTATGTTTTTCCCACAATCTTTTGGAGAGCCAAACTTTTTTTTTTTCCTTTTTTCCAGTAGGACAGTTGAAAGGGTGCAGCAGTGGCCAGCCATCTTCCGTAACTCTACCATGGCATCGTGTCTTTTGGAACTTGCCCTACTTGTTTCAGGGAGGGACTCCCATTCTGAGTGTCATTAAAACTCATCTGCACATAAATACACAGCATACCTAATTTGGTTTTCCTTAAAATATTAACTCTTGTATAAAAATAGGCAAATACTGGAAGTTACTATGCTACTTGGATTTTGGATTTTATTTTGCAGTAAAATGCTTGTTGACCTTTTTCTGTCTAGTTGCAATGCCTTTTATGGCTAATTGAAAGTAGAAATTAGGAAAAATCAGGAGCATCAGGCTTAATAAATTGTTCAAAAGTGTTGCAAAACTAATTTTTTTTTTTTGCCACATCAAAAGGTAGCAGTTCTAACCTGTTTGTATGTGCTTATTTTTACTCACTTTTTCACTGACATATAACTATTATACAACATAGTATACACTTCTTAAGTGTACAGCACAGTGGGTTTTTACATATGTATACACCCCTTAATTGCCATCGAGATTGAGAAAGTTCCTCATGCCCCTTCAGACTCAATATTAACTTAATATTTTAAGCAAATTTTATCGTGTACTCCTATCAGTTGAATCAATGAAAGGAAAGATTGGGGGCTGCCTGGCTGGCTCAGTCAGGAGAATATGTGTAACTCTTGATCTCGGGGTTGGAAGTTTGAGCCCCAGTTGGATGTAGACATTACTTAAAAAAAAAATGACTTTTTTTTTAAGATTTTATTTATTTATTTGACAGAGAGCACAAGTAGGCAGAGCAGTAGACAGAGGGAGAGGGAGAAGCAGGCTCCTCGCTGAGCAGAGAGCCCGATGTGGGGCTCCATCCCAGGACTCTGAGATCATGGCCTGAGCCAAAGGCAGACAGCCAACCAACTGAGCCACCCAGGCACCCCAAAAGATGAAATCTTAAAAAAAAAAAAAAAAAGGAAAGATTTGGTAAAACACAAAGTATTATATGAATATTCTTAATTTTATTCTAAAATATTAAATTTGCTTGACTGTGTTCTTCTTAAATATCTTGAAAACAGGTATTAGAAAGTTACTAAGACTTGTGGATTTAGTAACTCTCATATTGTTATTTTGATTTCCTTAATGTGTTTGTGGAATTTGTGGTATTTGTTTATATGATTTTTATGGTGGTATAATGAATGATGGCTAAGATTTTAGGGAATGTTACATCATCTGGAATATAAGCATTAAAAGCTCGATAGGTTTTAGTTTTCTGTTTATAGTTAGTGCTAAGCAGTCATTTTACGTGGATCCCTTAGTTTTTTATTGTTTTTAAATATGTTATAGCATTTTACAAAGAAGTACTTACTTTTTGTCTAGAACTCAGGAAAGTACATATTGATACACTAACAGTTTGACAGTAAGATTTAGGTTGCTCTTTGTAGCATATATTAATGTGTGGTCCCAAACCTTCCTTTTATATGCCCTGATAAGTCTGAATTTGTTTCAGATAGACTTAACACCCAGTTTTGCTTTTATTTATAATATGAACATGTCATGACACAATATAAAAAATGATAGTAATTGTATGACACGGATTGCTTGATGTTGGAGGCATCCTGCGGGCTCCGTCAGTCCCGAGCATGCAGAGGGATTCCGTGCCCTAGCGCGTCTGCATCGTACATGCAGAATGTTCCGCAGCAAAAAGGTTCTGTGGCTCTCATACAACATGCCCAGTGGGTATCTTTTAATACAAGTGACTGATAGCATGTTTTTTTTTTTTTTTTTAAAGATTTTATTTATTTGACAGAGAGACAGTGAGAGAGGGAACACAAGCAGGGGGAGCGGGAGAGGGAGAAGCAGGCTCTTGCTGAGCAGGGAGCCCGATGCGGGACTCGATCCCAGGACCCTGGGATCATGACCTGAGCCGAAGGCAGACGCTTAACGACTGAGCCACCCAGGCGTCCCTGATAGCATGTTTTGATAATATCGTTTTGCTTGATGATCTTGGTAGTCCATATTGATCATGACATAGCATTTACTTAGTTTTACTTCATGTCGTGTTTTCAGATTGGATCTGGTTCCTCTCGTCTTGGGACAGCAGCAACTATTAAAGGTAGACATTAAGTTGGAAGTTGCCTATGACTTTCCCTTTCATTTTTGATGTAATAAAGATAACTGAGTACTATATATTCACACGTAATGAGAAATCATTCTTGAAATTATTTTGTAGATGCAGTTATGTATCTTATGTTAAAGGTTACTTGATTTAAATTGGGTTCTCCTTTCACCATCCAAATCTCACAAACACATTTGAACATTTGCATTACATTGCATGAATTGTAAGTTTTGATATATAAGAAACTTCCTTGCCTTGAAGGAAAATACTTTTCATGGGTTTGGTGAGGTTTGTGGAAAACTGAGTAATTTAATGTGAAACCTTTAAATTGGGCGCAAATAAGACAGTAAAAAAAGAAGGAAAGTGTTTTTTGTATGTCTTATATGTGCCTTTTACATGCATCTATTTAAGATAAATTTTTTTACCCTATACTTTTTTAGGGGAATTTTTATAATTTTCCCTGGGAAGGAAATTTATATTGTTTCAAGTTGTTATTACATAATTTCCATTTCTTTTTAAAAAGTGCTTATTTTTTAAAGAAAGTTTTATTAGTTAACAGTATGAAGCTTTCTGTAATTTGGTTTATAGTGCTGTGAGAATAAAGATGTGGTCTCATTGTCCATGATGCTTCCTGTTAGTTCAGTGCATCATCCATTATTGTAACCCGTGGTATATAAAAACTGCTCTAGTAGACATCGTATACTAGTATAGTATATAGTAAATTAGTGTAGTTGATAGCCTTTCTTGTTATGCCACACTGTATAGCCTTTACTTTTAATATAATGTGTTCACATGTTTCTCTTAACTTTGTAGGAGATACAGACACCGCTAAGACTTCTGATGATATCAGTTTAAGTCTGGGCCAGAGCTCTAGTCTTTGTAAGGAAGGAAGTGAAGAACAAGGTAAGAACATTGTACTTCACACTGACGTTGTATATTCTGGTGAACAGGGTGAGTTTGTAGAATATGCTGCTCATATTTTGGCAGAAGTTTATAATAAATTAATAATATTTTTAAGAAACAGTAAAATAAAATTATTAACTAGGATAATAGTAAAACAGTGTTATAAGTGCTTTTAGCTTTCTGGAATTCAGTTACACATGGTCTGCTAAGTAGACATGGAGAGAAAAATTTTGTGAGCCTGTGCCCTGGAGTGAGTATGAGATGGGAGATAATCTGCTAGTCCGTAGTGGGTCAGAGCATCCTGCCTAGTTTAGTAACTTTGTATGTAAGACTGTTACTTTCCATCCAGTGTGACCTCTCAATGTCAATTGCTCGATATCTTACCCAACAGTATGTTTTAGTAGAGAACTAACTTGCTCCTGGACTTACAGAGAAACTATGTCTGCTTCCAACACGGTGCCTCCTATAGCAGATTTTTAATAGAAATTTGGGCTTTAAATGTCTTTTCTTTCCCCTCCTTTTTCAATTCTATTATAAATGAGTGTTTTGGATTTAATGGAGTTGGTTGCTTTTTTTTTTAAGAATGCCACATTTTTATGTTTCATTTTTAATTTTCAAACATGAAAGGATGGATATGTTATCCCGTTTTCAAATAGAGATTATCCCAATTTACATAATCAGTGAGACAGAAACCTGTTTCCCTATTTCTAACCTGTTGTTTTTATTAGCCTATATGTGGTTTTTGGAAGGCAGGCAGACTTGATAAGTTTCATAATTAAGTACAGGAAATTTATTTATGAAGTTACAAATAGGTTTCTAAATTATGACATTTTCCTGTTCAATATTTTACCTAGGTCAATTCTTACAAGTATGTTTTGTTCCTGGTACTTGGAATATAAGTTTATCGTGCTATAACTGCTTTTTGGAATTACAGTACCGCATCATTTATTTGCTTTTGTGGACTACCCCTGCCAATATACCCCCCTAAAAAACTTCCAAACATACTGTATATTATAGAAACTATTTTCTTATAAAAGGTTAAGGTGAATTGATCAGTTTGAGAATTACAGTATCTTTTTCATGATATGTATCATTAGAATGTCTCAAAAATTAGGTAATGATCTTAGAGGGGCTAGTGCCACTGCATTTAAGGTCATGTTTCTTTATTTTATATCTGGAAAGTACCATGCATAAGCAAGAATTTTGTAGTCTGTCGGGTTGGGAATTACATGCACACAAACCTCCCCTACAGATACCTATTGACATAGATAGTGATGTCCAACACTCACTGAGCACACACTATTATTTAGGCTAGGGGTCAGCAGACTTTTTCTATAAATGGTCAGATAGCTTTGTAGGCCGTATGGTCTCTCTTGCAACTATTCAACTGCCACTGTAGAGTACAGGAGCCATAAACAGCACGTGAATAAGTGAGCATGGTTGTGTTACACTAAAATCTTACTCAAAAGCAGGCAGAGGGCCAGTTTGGCTCCATGGGTCTTAGTTTGTCAACTGCTGGTTTAGGTCTTCTTTTAAACATTTTATAAGCATTCACACAGTTAATCTTCACTGTAAGCATTCCAGGTTAATAATACGATTCTCACATTATAGATGAACATATCGTGGCTTAGAAGTTATAAGAACCTTGCCCAAAGTCACATAGCTACAAAGTGGCAGTTCTATAATTGAAATCTAGTTTTGAATCATGCTTTTAATTGCTATGCAGTTACACCACTTTTAAATATTTTATTTATTTATTTATTTATTTATTTGACAGAGAGAGACACGGTGAGAGAGGGAACACAAGCAGTGGGGAGTGGGAGAGGGAGAAGCAGGCTTCCTGCCGAGCAGGGAGCCTGATGTGGGGCTCGATCCCAGCACCCTGGGATCATGACCTGAGCCGAAGGCAGATGCTTAACAATTGAGCCACCCAGGCACCACTTTTAGATAGTTTTGTAACTTCTATCATTTTAATATAACATTTAACAAATAACACACATAGCTAACATTTAACAGATATTATGTAGTACTCATTATGTGCTCTGAGCACCATTCTAAGTACTGGAAATAAATTAGTGAACAGACAGACAAAAAATTCTACCCTTATGTGGCTTCCATACTACGGGTATGGAATCATACTAGTATAAATCAAATAAATATGCAGTAGTAGGGACAGGTGATAGGGAATGGTGGGGGCTGGGGGGGTTTAAGGTTTAAATGGAGTGGACAGGGGAAGAAAGCCTTGCTGAAAGCAGAGACCTGAAGGAGGGGAAGGAGTGAGCTATCAGGACATTCGGGGGGAAGGGGCTCTCTAACAGCACTGGCAAAAGTCTTAAAGTAACAGCATGCCCGTCAGGTTTGAGAAATAGTGTGGTTGATGTGAAGGAAGTGAGGGGACAAATTGTAGAGTCTTGTAAGCCATTTTAAAGATTGTGGCTTTGGGTGCCGGGGTGGCTCAGTTGGTTGGGTGTCTGCCTTTGGCTCAGGTCATGATCCTGAGGTCATGGGAGACGGCTTCTCCTTCTCCCTCTGTCCACCCCTCCTCTCCCTCTCACCCCCCCTTTTGCTCGCTCGCTCTCACGCACGTGCGCGCTCTCTCAAAAAATAGAATCTTTTAAAAAAAACTAAAGATTGTGGTTTTAATTCCTAGTGAGGTGAGGAACTGCTAAAGGGTTTTGAGCAGAAAAGAGTGTCAGGATCTCAATTACAGTTTTACAGAACCACTGTGGCTCCTCTTTTGAGATTAAAAGGAACAAAGGCTGAAGCAGGAAGCTCAGTTTGCAGATGATTGCAGTAATCCAGAACACAGATCAGGGCATTGACAAGTAGTCTGACTGTGCGTGTAGAAGATATTAATGAGAGGCGATGTTGATGTTGATGGATTTGGATATATTATGTGAGAGAAATAGTACTCATGGATGACTGAAAGGTTTTTGAGTTAAGTGATGGGGAGGATGGGAAGGAAGACTGAGAAGGAGCAGATTTAGGAGCCGGAAGAGCATGGATGAAGGTAAGATAGGG
Organism: Neomonachus schauinslandi; assembly: GCF_002201575.2. Taxonomy (NCBI): domain Eukaryota; kingdom Metazoa; phylum Chordata; class Mammalia; order Carnivora; family Phocidae; genus Neomonachus; species Neomonachus schauinslandi. The sequence goes on along the minus strand of NC_058411.1, from coordinate 29,867,213 downwards.
AGTTCAGTTTTGGGCATATCAGTATGAGATGCTGTTAGGTCTCTAAGTGGCAGTAATTAGTGGATAATTAGGCAGGTCTGGATTTCAGGTAAGAAGTCTGGGCTGAGGTTTTAAATTTAGGAGTTTTCAGTGTATAAATACCAGAAAAATATAGTCATGTCAACTGTGGGTTGGGTTATCATGAAGTTCCTAAACTAACTGGGCAAGCCTGCATGGTTAGCCTAGCCTGGAGTTCAGATGTCCTGGCTGCCCTGATCCAAATTTGTTGGTCCTGGCTATGATTTGGCACCACCTAGTGGCAAATGTTCATTCTGGCTTAATTATCAGTTGGGGCTCATCGGGTTCTCTAGCTAGTTTGGGTTTACAGGACAGCAACGTTTAGTTGGTTGGCAGTTAGTGATTAGTTGGACTCATTTTATCAACGTGATTCAGCATGATTGAGAGTGACCTGAGGATGTGGGGACGTGGGCTCTTTTTCACTTTTAAGAAGGGATTATCTACAGTTGCCCTCTCCAGCCGCAGTCATGTTTTCCCTACCCAAGATCGGTTCTTTAGCCTATTCCCATATGAGTGTGGGGGCTGGCAAGAAGATGGAGGAAGCTAGTTACAAGGATTCCTGAATTTTAGTTATCATGGGACCAGAATACTGGATGAGAGATGGAAATGAGGGCGTGTAGATGGAAAATGGAGAAGTTCCCAGGATTGAGCTTTGAGCCACTCCAGTTTAATAGGTGCAGGAGACTGAGTAGGAACAACTGATGGGGTGCAGGAAGACTTAAAGTGTTGTATCCCAGTTTCTCAAGGAGAGTGCAGTGCTCAGCTTTGTCAAACATTGCTCATAGGCCAGGTGATAGGAGACTGAGACTTGCCACGGGATTAGCAGCGCAGAGGTTGTTGGTGACCTTGATAAGCATATTCATGAGGGAGATCACAATACATATAGGAGAGAATTAGAGAAGGAGAGCTGAAAAGAGGGAATACAGACTGTTCTTGGTGAATTTGTGTAAAGAGGGTCAGAGATGCAAGGTGAAAGCCAGCAGGGGAAGGGAGGATAAAGGAGAGTTTGGGATTTTATAAGAATGCGTAAGAGAACAGCTTGTTTTTTATAATTGATGGAGATGATCCAGAAGAGAGGAGGAAATGTGGTTTTTGTTTATGAAGTAACATGTGTTAATTTTAGAAAAAATAGTTAATATGAAGAAAATAATTCACACTTTTGGCACTGAAATAACTTAATGTTTTTTGGTACATCACTTTTTAAAATTATTCTTGTATTGTGATATAATTCATGTACTGTAATATTCACTCTTCCTTTTTTATAAGATTTTATTTATTTATTTGACAGAGAGAGAGAGAGGTAGTGAGAGAGAGCACAAGCAGGGGGAGCTGCAGGCAGAGGGAGAGAGAGAGAAGCAGGCTTCCCACTGAGCAGGGAGCTCAATGTGGGACTTGATCCCAGGACCCTGGGATTGTGACCTGAGCCGAAGGCAGCCGCTTAACCAACTGAGCCACCCAGGCATCCCTGCAAATACACTCTTAATATTCTTTTTAACTCTTACAGATTGGAACTGTATTTTTATATAGTACCATCATTTTCACTTAAGTATTTTTTCTCATATTAATATATGTAATCTTTGAAAACATTTTTAGTGCCTGTGTGATGTTTTAATAGACAATCTAATTTATTCAACCTTTTTTTATTGGACATTTTCATACTTTTTATGTTTTGAGTTTTATAATAACCTGAAATGAGCATTTTTTTGCTAAAACCTTATATACATACCGGATTTTACCCTTTGGCAGCAACTTCTAGAAATAGATTACTGATCATGGGTGAGTATATTTTTGGAAGGCTTTTGGCCATATTGCTAGATTGCTGGTTACACCACTTTGCACCAGGATGAGCAGTATGTGAGCGTGCCTTTCTTATCCTAAATGCCACTAGTAGCAGTCATTGAAAAAAAGTTTCCTTATGAAAAATAGTATCTCTTTGTGTTGATTTGAGCCTATCTTTGACTGTATTGCTACCAGTAAGAAAGATGTCTAAGCAAGCATATTTACTTGAAAATTTCCTAAAACCCCCTAAGGTTCTTCCTGATAAGATTTTATTTTTTTATGGTATAGTTAGCAACATTGAAAAAAGTACATGTATTAAAGTAAGTTTGGCTGTGTCTTTTTAAATGAAAAACTTATATTTCTGGTTTATTGATGTCTTAGAAGGGAATTGGTTTTGATTATTAGCATTTTTTAAAAAGTCTTGTATATTAGAATTAGTGATTTTCAGTTACTTGTTCAGTTAAGTCTTTTTTCTATAAAATTCATAACTTTGAAATGTGAATATCACACTTTCTAATTGCTTATTATAGATAATAGAGTTTTTATAAATAACTGTTAAATTTAATATTTATATAATTTAATATTACAAAAGAGTAAATATAGTGCTAACTTTTAAATTTTGGTATTTAGAGATCTAAGAACCCAAGTACAGTGGCAGCTGTTTTGGACAAATGATAAAGAACATGAATTTTACTTATGTTGAAGACTTTAAAACATAAGATAGAGCCTGATAGGTCATTTATTAATCAGTTTATATGGTATATTCTAGAGGCTGTTTCTAAGTTTTTAATTATTTAAATCTAGTCTAGATTTAGATTTTTTAAAAGTACATACACATTTCTAGTAATTCATTTTTATTTTATGTTAATATTAGGGGGAAAGGTATGCTTTTATTGAGATTCTCCTGGGGAGATCTGACTTAACTGCACAGTCTGTCACTGTATTTTTACTATTGCAGTTATAACAAATAAAATAGTCATTTTTCTTTTTATTGAACTAACAGCGGATTCAGCCATCCCTGTCTGTCAAAAAGTATATAAAAAGTCAGCTGTTGTACAGTTCAGTTGCCAAGCTGTATTTCAAGATAAATTACAATGTAGATAGGTAGGTGGATTTATTTATATCTGTATACATAGTACATATGGTAATTCAAGTCACTAATCACTGCCCTAAGTGGAGGGGTAAAGGAATGGTCTTAATAGATATACAGGGATAATGTATATTTTCATGAGGTAGTTTGTACTTGTTGCATGAACGATGAACGAGAAAGTGCGGTATTTTGCTCCACAACTATTTTAATCTTTTCGGTCATTGTGAACAGCAAGATCTTACAATCATTATATCATGTCTTCTTTGGGGATTTTTCAGCCTTTCAAATTTTTTTTTTTTCTGTTTCAAATTACTCTAGGGTTTTTTTTTTTTTTATTTGTAAGATAATCGCATTAGTTTTTCAAAAAAGTTTTTGTATTGTGTTAGTGAAGTAAAACAATGATAGCTACTGTTAATCATGTCAGGCATTGTGCTAAGCAATGTATATGCTAAAGCACACTAACTCAGTTATTTCATGGTACTACTTAGTGATATTGAGATCCTATTTTATAGATAAGGAAACCAAGGCTTGCAAAGGTAACCCAGGGCTATGCAGTTAGTAAGCTAGAGACAGACTTCACATAAAAATCCAGGGCCGCTTTATGGAGAGCGGGGCTGGTTCAGTCGGTGGAGCATGCGACTCTTGATCTTGGGATTGTAAGTTCAAACCCCATGTTGGTTATAGAGATTACTTCAAATAAAATCTTTAAGAAAGAAAAAATCCAGGGCTGTTTTATTATTTTTTTTAAAGATTTTTTTTTTTTTATTTATTTGACAGAGAGAGAGACACAGCGAGAGAGGGAACACAAGCAGAGGGTCAGAGGGAGAAGCAGGCTTCCCGCAGAGCAGGGAGCCCGATGCGGGGCTCGATCCCAGGACCCTGGGATCATTACCTGAGCTGAAGGCAGACGCTTAACGACTTAGCCACCCAGGCGCCCCCAGGGCTGTTTTAAATATAATCCTATGTTGCCTCTTATTGTTGATAGTCTATGGAACCTTTTCTCTGGTCATTCGAGGATTTAGAAGTTCAGTTCATTCTGTCAATAGAATGCTTTCTTTGTGCAGCTGTGAAATAGAAACTCGCTCTTTGGAATGACTGGCCAACTTTTATTCAGTGAACTACTTGGGAAATTGTTTTTCCTTGATTTACCGTATGCTGTGAGTTCTTTCCATTGTTAAACAGTAGAAAAGCAGATGATAGATTTGTGTTAACATTTCCAAATATGTGTTTGAAACAGATCTGGCAACTGACCGGAAGCTCTTCCGTCTAGTCTCCAATGATTCCTTCATCTCCATTCAGCCTTCCTTATCTTCCTGTGGACAGGACTTACCAAGGGACTTCAGTGACAAAGTGAGCTTGCCGAGTCACAGCCACCACCACCACATTGATCAGTCTCTGTCCAACGCCTGTGACACAGAAGTAGCTTCTCTCGTCCCTTTACATTCACACTCTTACAGGAAAGATCACCGGCCACGAGGTGTACCACGGACTTCTAGCTCTGCTGTGGCTTTTCCAGACACTTCACTGAATGACTTCCCTCTCTATCAGCAAAGACGGGGGTTAGATCCAGTTAGTGAGTTAGAATCTTCCAAGCCTCATTCCGGATCCAAAGAATCCTTGGTGGAAAATTCTTGTTTGTCTGGAGAATTTCAGCTTGTTGGTGAGCTGAAAAACAGTAGTTCTCAGCCACCTACAAAAAGTGGGAAGAGCAAACCTTTGAAAGCAGACAAAAGCATGGATAGCCTGAGGAGCCTGAGCACCCGGAGTAGTGGGTCGACAGAGAGCTACTGCAGTGGAACGGACCGGGACACCAACAGTACGGTCAGTAGCTACAAAAGTGAGCAGACCAGCTCAACTCACATAGAGAGCATCTTGTCAGAGCATGAGGAGTGTCCTAGAGTAGGAAAGAAGAGTGGCAGGAAGAAGGAGGGCTGTGCTGACCCAGAGGGCAAGAGCAGCTGTACCACTGACAAAAGGACTAGCGGTGAAAAGACTGCCTTGGAAGGAAGTACCAACGGTGGGGTTCAAGAGGCCAAGGATTCCAATACCTCCGATGATATGCACAGTCAGAGAGATCTCACCACCCCTGCATCTGAAGAAGCCAATAAAAATCCCCATGCGAATGAATGTACGTCACAGGGGGACAGACCCCTCGAGAAAACTGCCGAAATCAAAGAGGAGCAGAGTGGTAAGTCCGCTCTTTCAGTGGACTCAAAAGTTGCTAAAGACAGTGGTGGAAAGCAAAAGGAAGGGGATGTACGACCTAAATCGTCTAGCTTGATCCACCGGACAGCCTCTGCCCATAAATCAGGCCGGAGACGGACAGGAAAAAAACGGGCCAGCAGTTTTGATTCAAGTCGGCATAGGGACTATGTTTCCTTTCGAGGTGTTGCTGGTACAAAGCCACATAGTGCTATATTCTGTCACGATGAGGACTCTAGCGACCAAAGTGACTTGAGCAGAGCATCAAGTGTTCAGTCCGCCCACCAGTTCAGCAGTGATAGCTCTTCTAGCACCACCTCTCATTCATGCCGGTCTCCTGAGGGCAGATATAGTGCCCTCAAGACCAAACATGTCCCTAAAGAGAGGGGCACTGACTCTGAGCATGCACACAAAGCCCATCTGGGTCCTGAAGGAATGGGCAAAAAGCGGACAGCACGTCGGACTTCCAGCACAAACAGTGCCAAGACTCGGGCCCGGGTGTTGAGCCTGGACAGTGGCACAGTAGCGTGTTTGAATGACTCCAGTAGGCTGATGGCACCCGAAAGTATAAAACCCTTAACCACTTCCAAATCAGATCTTGAGGCCAAAGAGGGAGAGGTGCTAGATGAGCTATCTTTATTGGGCCGGGCTTCCCAGTTAGAGACAGTCACTCGGTCGAGGAATAGCTTGCCAAGCCAGGTTGCATTTCCTGAAGGCGAAGAGCAAGATGCAGGCAGTGGAGGTAAGTAAATTATAGGAAGAGATTTCCCCAAGAGTCACTGCAACTGTTGATACTATTGACTAGAGTAGTACTTACTGAAATAGGCTTTGTGTTACTATCCCTCCTTCCACTATGTTATTAAAATAAACTTTCTTCCACGTAGAAAGAGATGGTTGTCTCAGAAAAGGTTTTGGTGTGAACACTGAGAAAATATTTTTTCAGTTGTTATTTGGATATATCAATTCTTTCTTGGCCTTGGGTTTTTTTGTTTTTTTTTTTTTTAAGATTTTATTTATTTATTCATGAGAGACAGAGAGAGAGAGGCAGAGGGAGAAGCAGGCTCCCAAGGAGCAGAGAGCCCGATGCAGGACTCGATCCCAGGACCCTGGGATCATGACCTGAGCCGAAGGCAGTCGCTTAACCAACTGAGCCACCCAGGCGCCCGGCCTTGGGTTTTTCTAAGTCAATTGCCGTCTCCTAATGTTTTACCGGGAATAACAAAAATTGCTTCTCTTCTTTCTTTGTACAACAGTAGCGACAACAAAATGTAGACATTTATTAGGTCACAAACCATTTTTAGTCATCTCGCATACAGTGTGTACCACTGAGCCTTCAGAATTAGATCACTCAATCAGTTATATAAGATTTTTCCAAATAGTACTTTATCTCTTGCTGTGTACTTTGAAAGCTTGTGCCTCTTTTTTATCTGTCTCTCTGGTTTTATTTCTTGCTTACTCAAGTATCAGGCATTAACATATTTTTTTCTTTTAGCTTCACACTTAAAGTTTATTAAATTGATGTTTGTAGTTTACATTGGCATTTAGTATCCATCCGTGGATACATGATGCTCCCTATGATAATAGTGATGGTGTTTTGGTTAAAGTAATAGCTTATTTAATTGAGGTTTATGGGAAATGGTCCAAAATTCAGTGGCTGATTTTATATTGTCAGTGTGTTTGGGCCATTTTATTTATTTCAGAATTGTTTCTTTCTGTTTCCTCCTACCCAGAATAGTGAGTTCATTCTGTTGTGGTTATTATGGAATCTGGTTCTTGAGTAGGCTCAGAAGAATTCTGACGTCTTCTGTTGCTGGTTTCCTAGCTTTCTTATCCTCCACCCCCATTCCCTGTATTCAAGCTTATGTCTTCTAAACATTCTCTTGTTTCCTTTGGTATCGTTTCTAATAGAGATTAATTTCTAATGGGAATGTAAAAAAATGATCTTTAGTACCTAAAGAAGAAAACATTCTATCAAACTTAAATATTGAGAACTAATTATATCTGAAGTGATTATAACCATTTGGTGACAATGTAGTAATTACATTCCCTTGAATCTTTGATGTGGCTGTCATTCTGTTTTTTATAAAAAGTCTTGAAATGCTTTTAGTGATTTCTCACACAAATCATACCAGAAATGTTCACGACATGTAAGAAACTGTTGGGTTTTAAAATATAGTTTAATTTTTCAAGGTGTCATTAAAATAAATTGTAAGAATTAACATGCTATGGTAGAAAAATACTGCTGTTCTAAATACTATGGAAATTTAAATACTAAAAAAATATGGACAAGAGCTATAGTAAGTCCTTATGTCTTTGTATTTAAAATGTCATTTCCTTTCCACAGGGAATATGAGGTGTTCTGATTTTTAGGAAAAGTTACATGGAAGGTTTTATTTGCTTCTTGGTGCAGATCTTTGACTAACACAAGCTCTTATTTTTCCAGATTCCAGGTTTTGTCTTCTTTTGTTTGTGTTCTTATTTTTAAAAAACAAACAGGTCATTGAATGTTAATAAGAAACAGATAATGAACTAAAAATTTCCACTTACTTCGATGGAATAAACGTGATAGTTTGTGGACTGGTAAAACAAATTTTTTTTGCCAAAGGAAGAACATTGTAGGGGCTGTTTTTATTTGAGTTTCATTGTGTTTAGAATGAAATAAGAGTAAAACTAAACTGCTTAAATATGTGGAGGATTTATATTTAGTTGGTTTTTATCACATTTTATTAGGGTTTTGTTTGGGCTTTTTGGAAGATTGGAGGTAGTGAGGGGGTATTAAAAATGATATAAAATGTCAAATAATTGGTAAAGATTTGTGTATATTAGCATTAATTGCTACAGTCCTTTCTGGCACTTCAGGAGATATTTTTCTGGGCTATCTGTTCTTACATAGCATACTCTTAAAATGTGTCAACAAAACAGGATACTCTTTCACCATTCATATGGCCATACATAAACCATAAATAGATTTTATTCTAATGAACTTGGAGGTGTTGATGAGTTCTCCAGTGATTTTGTTCTATTTTTAAGCTGAACGGTATTGGCAGTGTGGAAGGATGAAATCCAGAAAATGTAGTCTAAAGTACTAAAATCAAATTCTCTAAAACAGGAGGTGATCTAACATGATGACATGAACTCGGACACCCTTGCCCGTATTTATGGGCTCCGCTGTAGGAAAGCTGCTTATCTTCTTGAAGCCTCAGCCTTCTCATCTCACAGGGTTGCTGTGAGGATGGAAGGAATTTCCAGATGTAAAATGCCTGGCACGTAGGAAATGCTTAATAGTGGTACTATTTCTATTATACAGACCAGTCTCTTATGCTACTCAGGTGTATCCTGTCCTTAAAGTGGAAGAAAATAATTAAATTTAGAAATATATTAGATATTTCTAATCAGGCCGTTGTGAAACTCGACAATAGTAAAAATACGAATATCGGTATTCCAAATTTCTTACATAATACCAACAGAAAAACATTAACGTCTAATTGAGTAATAAGGATTTTAATCTTATTTTGGCAACAATATGCCCAATAATTTACCTTTTGATACTCAGTCACAAGTGATTGTTTTCATAGGACTTTTCACCAATAATCAACTACTTCAGTTAAAATTGGATTTCATCAGTTTTCCTGTTTAGTTAGGAAAAAAGTTTTAGATGTAAACTAAGGTATTTTCTGTTGTTGATCTCTTTTGCATTTAACTTTTCTTTTATAATTATAAAGCATGTCTTTAATACTTGATGGCTAATATTTAAAGGAAAAAATACAGATAAGTTCTATATGGTAGAAAAATGTCATGCTTTGTAGCCTACATTACTTTTAAAAAACCATTTTCTTTTGCATCCCTTAATTTACTGCATGTTTCAACAAATTATAAAGAACAACCAGAATGGAAAGGTTTGTATTTGCTCTATTCTTTGTAATTTTTTTCTGAATTTCTTAACCTCTGTTTTTCTGTTTGAGAAAATTATTTTAAGCATGTCATAGGATTCTATTATTATTTTTGTGTTGGGAACCAAAGATAATCTTTTGTTAAGGGAATATTACTTCATTCAAAGAAAAACCAAATCTCAAATTTATGAGGGCTTGTGCCATGTGTGTAGATTGAAGGTCAGTTATTTGAACGCAGATATCATTGGACTTTAGAAAGACCACTGAATAGACAAGAACATGAGAATTAAAGCTTTTGTACTTTCCTAAATAGAGGGACTCTAAATTCTAATACATTAATTTTCTGATCCCTCCGTCCACATGGCAAGTTAGAAGCAGCAAATGAGTAGAAGGGGATTGGTGCTTGGAAAGGCTGAAGTAATGACAGCAGCAGAAATGTGTTGTTAATATGAAAGGAGAAGCTGGACTGACCACACAAACAGGGTGGGTCATTAAATGCAGGGGCAAGTTGTCTTTTTAATTTCATAATGTTCAAAGGACATTGTGGGATCATAACTGAATGCTGTATTATAGTACAATGCAGTAATAAATGTATATGCAACTGACCCTGATTCAGGGAAAGGATTATATTAATCTATACGGAGAAGAAAGCTTAGTCATGTAAAACAGAGAAGGATGCTCATTCAATGTAGTAAACAGATTGAGATGCTTCGTTTACTTGGAAATACTACCTTCTTTTAAAATGGTATGAAGAAAAGGTATTTTTTTTTAAGATTTTATTTATTTATTTGACAGAGATAGTGAGAGCAGGAACACAAACAGTGGGCAGTGGGAGAGGGAGAAGCAGGCCTCCCGCGGAGCAGGGAGCCGGATGCGGGGCTCGATCCCAGGTTCCTGGGATCATGACCTGAGCTGAAGGCAGACGCTCAATGACTGAGCCACCCAGGCGTCCCAAGAAAAGGTATTTTATTGATGAGACAAATAAGGGTTAGTGTATAGAATTCCCCAATCCAGCTCATGCCTGATTAAGTGTAGTAGGAGCAGATGTTACAGTATTTTTCTTTCTAGTAGCAGAAAAGTTCTGGATAAGGAATCAAACAGTTACATTTTAATCCCATCTCTAATTACTAACTGGATACTCTAGGCAAGTCAGTAAATCTGTGCCTCAGTTTCCTCAGTTGAAAAACAGGAATAATAACTGTCTAGGTCTGTGTCACCGTAACTGTCAGACTCTTGGGAGCTTAGATTTGTAACAGTGCTCTGTAAATGGTAGGTTTATTATGAAAACTAAGACACTGATGCCTTTCAATCATTTGTTAAGGAAATTTCCCTCTTCAAATAGATGTCACTTCAAATATATATTCTTCACTAATGACCCCTTCTTAGGTGCATCTCTGAAAATGTATGCAAAATAGTTTCTGAGTACAGTTTTCTGGGAGAGGGTCTATATCTTTCATCCCGTTTACAAAGGATTAAAAAACATTAGGAGTCACCTCTGAAGGTAAGTGATCCTGAAACTGTGGCTTTTAGGCACTGTTGTTTGTGTGTCATGACTCCAGAGTATGGTTTGATTTCTTTTTTTTTTTTTTTTTAAAGATTTTATTTATTTATTTGAGAGAGAGAGAATGAGAGAGAGCACATGAGAGGGGGGAGGGTCAGAGGGAGAAGCAGACTCCCCGCCAAGCAGGGAGCCCGATGCGGGACTCGATCCAGGGACTCCAGGATCATGACCTGAGCCGAAGGCAGTCGCTTAACCAACTGAGCCACCCAGGCGCCCTGGTTTGATTTCTTGAAAGCATTTTGTCTACCCACCTATATTTGTTGGTTGCCTGGGATTGTGGAAGAAATCAATAGGACGTGCACATCTCTCTGACTCAGCTAATCCTTTGTTGTTGGTTGCTGTTGTTTGTTGGCTCACTTGTCAAAAAGTAAATTAGTCCTTTAAAATGTGTTCGCAGTTTGAAATTGTTTTAATTCAGAATGAATGCTTCGAGGTTGTGCAGTAGATTCTCAGTGTTCTTTAGCCTCCCAGTAAATGACACTGATGAATATTTGCTTTTATTTTAGAACAAAATCTTGGCATGCTGGTGTTAGCATCATCCTTGGCTGACATGGAAAGTAAGAAGGGGAAAAGATGTTTAGATCAAATGGGTTTCATGCCTAGACTTAAACTATTTTTTTGAAAAATTTTTTTTGTAAAATCATTTGAATGTGTATTTCTTCATGTACTAACTTTATATTCTTAAGTAAAATAGTTTTACCTTAAAGAATATTTCAGTGTATTTCAGGATGTCTGCGTATATACTTTATTTTTCCGAGATGTATATATACTTGTTTGTATTTTTGTCTCTCTTTAAATTCTCATTTCCTTTTCTTCGATCTCCTGTTGAGTTCGTAGGTGTTCAGACTGGTTTGATCCCTATCTAGCTGAATTCCTGGGACCAGACGAAATTTAGGTCTCCTATTCCTCCACCATCTTGCTCCTCCCCCTAAAGTCTCATTTCCTAATACCATTTTGCTTCTAATCTGTTTGAGGTACCAAAATTTAACTTTTTATTTTCACACTTGTCCCAAATTTACTTTTTCCTATAATAAACACTCCCCACTGAAAATAACACCTTTCTTCAGTAGTTTTGTCTAAATTTGTATTCATTTAATAGCAACTCAGCTATCACAAGATAGCTCCCACTCCGTGGGAGGCCTGCTTCTCCCTCTCCCACATGACTGTATATACAGCAACTAGACAGAACGTACTACATTTGAACCCTTGCACTAAGCAGTCAGCTATATGATTGACATGTTTTCAAGTGGTGTCTTTTTCTGTACATACTTATGGTTACAACTTTCCAGTGTTTGAGATAGAATATGGATAACCCTAACCTCCTACCTCCCCACATTTTGCTCTTTTGTACCTCCCCGCCATCCTGAAAGTACTTGTTGCCTTTAATACTTTTCCTGTTTTCATTCACAGGGTAAAACAAACTGATAGTCTATTGTTTCAGTATCCCCAATATAAAAATAAATAGTTGCACTAAAACAATTCAATACAGAATTTAGAGAATTGTCCTTAACTCGTTTAGGTAAATGGGAAGTAACTCCTGAAGTGGGAGGTATATATTGTGGATTTGGTTTTTTATTTGATCTTTAGGAATAGATCAGATCACACACCTGTCTAAAAGATCTTAGGATCTCTGTGCCTTGTGCATGAATAGCCCTTAGGCTCCCAGTAAATGTTTAAACTTAATCAAATGATTATTTTACTTCCTCAAAAGTAAAGAGCTAAATGATCCAAGGTTTTCTCTTAAATTTGTTGTGCTTGTAATTCAGTTTCTTCAAGTTTTCTAACACAAAGAAATGATTTGTGATTTTAAAAATATACATTAAAAGATTCGCAATTGTCTAAATATACGTCCTTGAAAGTCTTTTTAAAGCTGTCTTGTTATTTATGGTTTTTTAATCAGTTAAATAAATGTTTGGGGCGCCTGGGTGGCTCAGTTGTTAAGCGTCTGCCTTCGGCTCAGGTCATGATCCCAGGGTCCTGGGATCGAGTCCCACGTCGGGCTCCTTGCTCGGCAGGAAGCCTGCTTCTCCCTCTCCCACTCCCCCTGCTTGTGTTCCTGCTCTCGCTATCTCTCTCTGTCAAATAAATAAATAAAAATCTTTAAAAATAAAAAATAAAAAATAAAATAAAATAAAATAAATGTTTGTGGGTTTTTTTTTCTCCTTTACCTACACATGTTTTAAATTTAGTTGTACCCAGAGTGTTAAATTTTCACTATTTGTATTTCATGCTCTTATTATTCTAGTTAATTTCATTATTTTGCCAGGAGGTACTGGGTTTTAAGCAATGTCAAAATGTCAACTTCAGAACCAAGTTTTAAAGTGTTTTATCCCTCCTGCCTGGTTCCCTAGTTTGAAGGTTTTTTTGTGTGCTTTGTTTTATTTCTCTTATAAATTTAAAGGATTCAAAAAGAGTTTGTTAAATTGGGTTGTAGAAGTGAATTTTCATCAAGTGGCTTTAACTTATGTGACTATGCTTACAGCAAATTATTTTAAGCTTTAAAGACACTTTTCTTACAGGAAATTATTTTTATGAATATGCTTTGAGCAAATTATTTTAAGCTGTAAAGACACTTTTCTTTCCTTGGCACTAGTAGAACTGGACCCCTTCTGGATCCTATTCTAAATAGAGATGTTCGGTATAAGTAGTACATTCCTCAGGGGGCATGGTTTAGTCTTATTTGTTGTGACCATAAACTATGGCATAGTGTTTTCAGTTGAATGTGTGATCCTAGCTGCTGTTAAAGTAGTTGCTATAGTAAACATTGAAAATTCTTTTAGCATTTGATATTTATACCCTGAATATTACAAGGACAACATAGGCAATAATCATAACTCCATCTTAATACATTGTTCAGTAGATGTCTGAACTTTCCAAAGTTTCCAAAACTATTTGGTTAAGAGAGTAAGTAGTATTATATCGTTCTTTTGCAGATGGCAAAATATAAAGGGTGTGATAATAGCAAAAAAAAAAAAAAAAAAAGAGAGAAATTGTTTTGTGAAGAAGCCAAGGAACGTTTTGAGTATAAATGGACACTGTAGTTTGTGTTTTCATCTTAGTATTATGGAATAACTGGCTTTTACTTAAAATTCACACCATTAAGTCTTCAGTAGAAGGAAGATCGTAAAGAAAAGGGTTTCCTATTTCCCTTCTTTTATTCATAGGATTCAATGATTATAAGTATGAAATCCTTCAGAGTAATTTTAGTACATTTCATGGATTAAATTATTCTTCATAAATTATATTTTAGATAAAGAATAAAATTATCTAAACTAGGTATCTAAAACTAGAGAGAATGTGTATAAGTTCCTTAATGAAGTTAATGGACCTATAAATTGAGCAGTAGTTTGTTACACTAGAATAGAAATATTCAGTATAAGGTCACAAAATGTCTTGAGTTTTGAAAGAGTAATTTTAAATTCCATAACCTGAGTTATCCTTGCTGTTGTCTAAGAGCCATTAATAGGAATACCAGTCACTCATCTTAAGTTTGCATGTCTTCCTGCAAGTAGCTTGTGTGCTTTGTTTTATCCTTTATTCAGTGACTGCCCTGCTAGTATGTTTTCTTCTTTGTGACGGTGCTCGTTGCAGTTTCCTTTTATTGAGGTCACAGTTGTCAAGAGTAGGCTAAGCACACAATATGCTTTGTAGATTGTGGTGATGGGAAGGCGTCCTTGAATTTCTAGATCAGCACTGTCCAATACAACTTTCTGTGATGTTGGAAATATTCTCTATTTGTATTGCCCCAATAATGGTAGCCACTAGGCAGGTACTTAGCACTTGCATGTGGTTCATGAATCTGATAAACTGAATTTTTAATTTAATTTAATTTTAATTAATTTAAGTTTAAATAGCCACATATGGCTAGTGGCTACCATGTTGGACAGCACAGTTCTAGATGACCAGGTTTAATGATCATTTGTTCTCACAGGTCATATATAATTTTTGCATGTGTGAGCTCTCACAAGTAACCTTTTTCACATTTAAAGGAATTTTCATTATATCTCAGTAAAACTGGAGAGGAAAAAAAAAGAAAAGGAAAGAAATACGAGCTCACGGGGTCAAGTCCGATTTGGAGCCAAAGCCCCAAAGCCTAATTTTTAGTTGCCTAACTTTAGAATGTCACTGTAGTGTATGAGCTGAAAAATAAAATATGTAAGTAAGTGTCCTGTAATTTGTGACTTCTACTACTTACTGGCAGAAGCTTGCCGAATGGGTGCAATAACTGTGCTTGTCATTCCTGCAATAAAAGAAAACAATGCCTACACAGAAACACTATGCCTTCTGGAGGTAGTGCGTACATTCCTAATCATAATAGATTCATTACATAAAGAATGTTCACTGGTGCGGTCTGGGGAAGGGATAAAAAATGTAAATATTAAAAAGCATACTTTGTTTATTAAAATCAATATTCACATTGGTGGAAATGTGAAGTTTAGTTGTATATTGCTAAGCAGAATAATGATTTGAGAATTAGTAACTACGCTTTTAAAATGTCCAGAAAGTTTGCAACAGAGAACTGAAATCTGAATACAACATTCTTGGATTTGTAATCCTTTTTTTTTTTTTTTAAAGATTTTATTTATTTATTTGACAGATAGATACATAGCGAGAGAGGGAACACAAGCAGGGGGAGTGGGAGAGGGAGAAGCAGGTTTCCTGCCGAGCAGGGAGCCTGATGCGGGGCTCGATCCCAGGACCCTGGGATCATGACCTGAGCCGAAGGCAGACGCTTAACGACTGAGCCACCCAGGCGCCCCTGTAATCCTTTTTATACTGAATGGAAAAAAAGTGTTTGGGAAGAATGCTGTTGTACCAAGTTGTTTTGTCTTTATTCATATTTGGTATGAAAATACCCTTTGTCATAGTCAAGATCATTCCTAGAATATTTAGATCACAGTATTTAGATCACTAGGAAACAATTGTTTTAAATTCAGATAAAAAGAATCATTTTGCATTTTGTTTTAGAAACTGAAATCAGTCAATTAGAATGGTTTTATAAAATTTTACATAATTCTAATAAGCCATTGTGATTTTGTCATTGTTGTGTATTTGGTTTTAGTTTGTACTTTATTGCTTTTGGATTAAGCTATGGGTTTCTGTACTTGTCATCTTGCTGATACTTGCTTCCTAATGTTGAGGGGACCTGTGCTGGGGTGTAGAGCTGACTACAGTTTGATGGGAGCAGACTACCTTACTGTTAAGATATATCCATGCTGTCTTGAATTAAACATTTAAAAAGCTGCCAAAGTTGTGGCACAGGGCAGTGTGGGATAAACGACTGCCTTACTCCTCAGCTTCAAAAATGAAGTATTATTATTGCTTGCTTGTACTGTCCTCTTTTTTTTTTTTTTTTTAAGATTTTTTATTTATTATTTGACAGAGAGAATGAGAGAGAGAGAGCACATGAGAGGGGGGAGGGTCAGAGGGAGAAGCAGACTCCCCGCCAAGCAGGGAGCCTGATGCGGGACTCGATCCAGGGACTCCGGGATCATGACCTGAGCCGAAGGCAGTCGCTCAACTGACTGAGCCACCCAGGCACCCTGTACTGTCCTCTTGAGAGTGAGAAAGTAATGCCCCATTCCTGTTAGTTGGAACTGACAAATACTGTACATTTGGGTTGACTTAAAGGGGGGGCATATAGGGTTATGGGACTTAAACTGAGGCTTTTAGAAAAAGATTTAAAGCAACAGAGATATTAAAATAGGGAATTGAGATTGAAGAGTAGATAGTGAGGCCAGATACAGTAAGAGCATTTTTAAAGAAACAATTCTCTTTAAATAAATGACACGTACGTTTTGTGTATTCCTTTATACGATAGATGAACAGCATCTGTGTGGAAACTGTTGGGCTCAACTAGACAAGTTCCCTTTACCTTTGAGGGTGGGAAGTCAGGGGAGAGGCAGGCTCCGCTGCTATTTCAGTCTGTGACCTAGGCTCCGATTTGACCTAAGTCTGTCTTGATGCAGCGGCACAGGCCAGCGAGGAGACAGTGTCATTCCGCCGTGAACGCAGCACATTTAGGCGCCAGGCAGTGCGGCGCCGGCACAATGCAGGGAGTAACCCTACCCCTCCCGCATTGCTCATCGGATCACCCCTAAGGTATGGTATTTTAAAATTCCACCAAGCTTAGCATGCATGTAACACTCCTTCTGACCTGTTCTGTCAGTCCCAAGAAAGCATTCAGATAGCTTGTTCTCTTCCCTCCGGTTTCTCTCCTGTAGTTGTAAGTTCTTGGAGCTTTCTCTGCATGTCACCATGAGCCTGTTGCATTATGCATGCCTTATGTTGCGCTATTCCAACAAAATGATCAGATTGGTTTAGCCGATTTTAAATAGCAAAATTACTTTAGAGGCCTTAAGTCAGCTTTTCATTTTTTTTCCTACTCCAAATTAATATTAATGCAGCATCTTTTCCCCGGCGTCTTTAATAGGAATAATTTCCTATTATTATAATAGGAATTTAATTTAATAGGAATAAATATGGATTGAGCAGTGAGCTTGTTGAGGAACACAGATAAGTGGCCTCAGCTTGATAAGCCAGCTTGATTATTTTATTTCACTAAAATAGGTATTTTGTATTGCTTAAAAATTGGTGTCCTTTATTTCATAATCACTAGGACCTGGTAAATGACACGGAACTAAAATATTCCATTTATGGTAAAGTATGGTCAAGTGGGTATATATGTATATATTTGCATATATCTGTGTTGAATTTCTCAACTTCTGTATAGCACTGAAGAAAAACATTTTTACTTTTCCCAATACTCCTAATTAAGAAAGCATCTATTTATAATATTGGGAATAGTTTTCCATTAAAATTTTAGTGTTTTGTTCTCAAGTGTGTCTTATGAGACAAAAGATTTGTCCTTTATTTCACAAATACAAATACGGACAAAATGTTTTACATGTGCTTGCTTAAGCAGTGCATATATTACACCATATACTTTTATTAATCTCTGTGTTGAAAAACACCATTACCAAATTATTTTCCTACAGTTTAATTTGAAATTCAAAGGGAAGAGCATTTGATGACATAACTGCTGTTGAATGCACAATAGATTAGAAGAGCCAGACCCCTTCCCTTGGTAAAATCTTGTTCTTGAGAGTAACAAAATGTTTACTTTTATATTCCCCTGGGATTTAAGACTTGCTTATTTTTCTGCATTTTACATTACAATCAGGAACTTCATCTTTTGTAGGTCATGTTCCTAATTAATCCTGCAGTAATACATAATTCTGTAAAAAGTAGTGTGGATTAGTTAAACCAACATTTAAAATATAAAAATGGGAAGGCACCAGTTAGAAAAACATTTGGTCTAGATTTCTGAGCCCTGTTGCTTTTTGTGAACCCTCCTCTTCTACATGCCCTTCACCTCTTTTCCTTTGCTCCTTGAAGTAATTTTTCCGTCTGCAGCTGGATTGGGGGGTCTAGTCCCAACCTGCAGAAAGAGCTCAGCATTTCAATTTACTTTTTGTTTTGTTTTTTTTCTAACCGCTTCATTTTGCCCCTTGAATAATACTTGGCCATAGACATATTTGCTTTCTTACTCCATATTGATATTTCTTAATCCTTTTTTTAACTTTCTCCTTTTAGTCTTTACAAATCTTTTCATTCTTTGCCACAAATGACCCTGCTAGATCCCACTCTCACCAAACAAATGCAGACATACTACTTTTTTTCTTTGCCTGGTGGAATATTAAAGAACTAACTCTAGCCAATTATGTAGAATTTTAATACATCACCAGTCAACTGAGGATATGGTATGAAGCTTATTTGTAAAGGGCTCACATTAGAAGTTTTCTAAAGCAGTCTAGTAGTCAGCATGTAGATTTTATTATGCTTCCAGGATATTTCCAGTATAAAGTTTGCATGTATCTTAAATAGGCTGACTTCATCATGGATGAAATAAGATAAAATTTAGCTTAGAGGAATTAGGAGAAACACCAATTTGATAAAATCTTTTTTTAATTGCAAAAAAATTCAGGTAGAGAATGTTGGTGTTAATTCTCAGTTTGAGTTACATAATAATCTCATCTTTAAATATGGATGGCATGGTCATGGAAAAGTTGGAAAACTTATTTGTCAAAAGGAAATGGAATAGGAGTGATAATAATTTAATTACAGTTATGTAAATACCAGTAAAATGTACTTATTTTAAACTTTAATGAATAGTTTAAGTATTTGACAATCAAAAGCAACTTGGTAAAATATATGTCTCTAAGGGTTGTGAGTGAATCATAAATTTCTTCACAAAGGGAATTTGCAAATCTTTTTTTATAATTGTTAGAATGTCCTATTTCAGAATTAGTTTTAAAGGTGTTTTTTTCATTAAGTTAGCCTTGTACGTAGGTTTTATAGGCCCTTGCCAGTTCTTCTCAGTTACTAGAGATGAAAGCAGAGATTAATATTTAAAAATTTTATAAAACTAAGAGTTCCATATTTATCTGTTTTTATCAACCCAAATATGGTATCTTTTAGTACTCTAGTTAATGGACTGGAATGAAAAGAAATTAGTACATTTTGGGGAAGGGAAAAAAGCTTTATTGTGTTCCTATGTTTATTTTTTTAAGTATTATAAGATTGAAAGATCTGTAATCAAATAAGGTCATAGTAGTTACAATAGTCCATGGTTAGAAATTCATAGGGATCATTTTGTGGTGCTCAGGAATAAATCCACCAAGTATTTGTTGTTTGTGTACTGTGTTTAAAACAATCTTTTGAGTGTTCTCTGAAATCTGGAGATTCATAAGAATAATGCAATCATACTCTTAGGGTTTATTTCTTAGTTGTGGAGACACATACAAAAACAACAATATAAGACAGAGTGTGCCAAATACTAAATAAGTAGTACAGAGGAAGGAAAGACCAAGACCAGCTATATTTTTTCTGCTGTTTAAATTGGAAATGTTAATTAGTAAGATTGCATGTCAGTGATGCTGTTGATAGCCAATAATTAGACCTAAATTTCTACCTTTCCTTTTGCTATGTTGTAAAATAGTTTCTACCTTTTCTCAAACTGGTAGTTTTGATAGATAATTGGTACTTTGAAAAATATTAGTTCCTGCCAATTATTAGTTAGGTAAAGTACAACCCACCAGGAGTAGTTTTCCTACCAACTTCTGCAAAAATGACATGCTTTTTTGTTGAAGGATTCTGAAAACAGGAATTGAAGGGACATAACATTTATGACTAGTTTTGATGTTCAAAACTTGACGGCCAGATAGATTTTCACTTGTTTCCTTGGCTTCTCTTATTCTGGAATTGATTTCCATGCATTGCCTGATATTTTGAAAACCTTTTTGTGTATTTGGATATGTTGAGGATTACTGTATTCTCAAATGTGTTCATATTAAAATACATCTAACTGTCATATAGCATCTTTTTTACTTTAAGTGAAAACAAAAAAGGATAGAAAAATTTGTTGAGTACTTATTGTATAAAATTCTTAATGTCTTCCAAATCAGAAGGGACCTAGTACTTGAACTACTTAAACATTTTATTCGTCAGAATTTTCCCCTTTGTGAAATTTGGTCATTTTTGTAAG
Source organism: Neomonachus schauinslandi (assembly GCF_002201575.2). Lineage (NCBI taxonomy): Eukaryota > Metazoa > Chordata > Mammalia > Carnivora > Phocidae > Neomonachus > Neomonachus schauinslandi. The sequence continues at coordinate 29,847,087 of NC_058411.1, read as the reverse complement.
GTTTGTGGATAACTTTAGATAGATTTTGAGGAAGAGTAACAGACTTACTATGTATATATGGAAGATACAACCATATTTGATTATATTAGTTCCCAAGATCATCCCTTGATTTATGTTGATTTTACAGAGATTCTACTCCAAAGAAGTTATTAAATGAATACTTTCATAGTTATGACTTAAAAAAATAATGCAAGTAAGCATCGACAAGTCAACGTTATGTAGACTTGGTTTTTTTCATGTGTTCTGTACATTCCTCTGCTCTATTTAGAGTGTATACTTTTATTTGGCTCTAAAAGAAGCCTGAAATGTGAATGTTCCAGGTAGTGATGGGTACTAGAACATTCTGTGGTGGTGGAAATATCTAATTCACACTGTCCAGTGTGGTGGGCACTTGTTACTAGCTGCTCTCTGGTAGCTTTTAGCTATGGTAGCCGCTAGCTACTTTATGTGGCTGTTGAGCACTTGTAATGTGCTTAGTGGGACTGAGGAACTCAAATTTGAGTTGAGGTGGTCACATGTGGTTACCATATCAGACAGTGCAATCCAGAGTGGATTCTATTGCTATAACCACAGGCTTAAGCAACATAAGCAATATTTTCTACTTAGTCTTTTATTACATGGTTACTTCAAATTACAGCTCTTTTCATAGCCTGTGCAGATGAGTTTGTTTTATAGGCATCAGAGAAGCCAATGCATTGAATTCAAAACATTATAAAGAAGTTGATACTCAAGAAAATGATGAAGTAACTGAATGAGGCCATCTTAAGCAGCATTTTCTTTTTTTTTTTCCTAAAAGGTCTAATAACAGAATGCAGAGTTACTTTGAGTATCATGTAGAGAATGACATATAATAATTATACTGAAAATATTTCTATGAGTTTCATCACTTTAAATTTGAGTTTTATACTAAGAACATTAAAATTCGTAGTATTTTAAAATAAATATCTAAAATATAAAATGAGTTAAGAATATAATACTTTCTTAATTATAGATTTTTAGATATTTAGATGATTTTTTATAAATTTAATAAATGACAAACTTCTAATAAAATACCAAGTATTTTAAAAATCTGTAAGATTTTAAAAAGACTGTAATATCCCTTGAGAAATTACTGGTTTCCAAATTACTTTTAAGATTTTCTAAAATGATGGGTCCTTGTTAATGAAAATGAAATGGATTGGAGAAGGCAGTAACATGTATATAGAGCCTGTGGCCTTCTTTAAAAAATATGTAGGCGTTTCATAGAAAAATACTTTATAAATTAATCACACTTCCAGCATCCCAGCATCATTTGTATTTCACTTGGTTGAGTCAGTGTTTGTTACTCTGTTTCTCTTACATTTGTTTGTGATTTTCTTTTGATTCAAAATTGTCACCTTGGTTGCATTTGATAAATATTCTTTGGTTTTCAAGTGCATAAAAACTTTGTTTTATTGTGAATTTGAGATGCCGGAATGTTTGAAAGCACAATTCTAGAATTATTATAAAGGTTATAAATAAAAGTGCATATTTAAACTGAACAAGAGGATTTATCTGTTGGGGACGAGCTGCAACCCACATATGTTTAATGTGCTTGTGTTTCTTTGCTGCTTTCTTCGTCCTTGTACTAGAATTTTGTTGGCTTGCAGTGGGAAAAAGTCACAGGTGGATTAGCTTAGATATACATTAAATGTTTGCTGTGTTCATCACTATGTTCTAAGGACCAGAAGATTTAAGACAGCATTATAATCTGTGTATTTTACAAAGTTTGTAGCTCTTTCTTAGATTACACTGAAAAAATCAGGTTACATTTCGAAATCAGTTTTCTATGTTGACTTCATTCTAGCTATTGTTTTTTCTTTTCTTCCCTGTAATGTCTTCCCAATCCATCTTTTTTCCTAGCCTTCAAGATGGTCAGCAAGGCCAGCAGTCCACAGCCCAGGTCAAAGTCCAGTCCCGCCCCCCTTCCCAGGCTGCAGTGCTCAGTGCTAGTGCGTCCTTGCTGGTGAGAAATGGGAGTATCCACTTAGAAGCCTCACATGACAATGCATCTGCTGTAGGCGGCAGCAGTTTGCACGATGAACTTGGTACGCAGGCCTTTTGTAATCTTGGTGATAACAAAACTGTAACGCAGCAGATAATGGGTAACAATGATTGCTCTTTTGTGAGATAGCTTCATTTGGAACTATGCATAAGAGCACTTTTTATAGGATATGTCCAGTGTGTGAGGAAAATTTGACTTGCTTTCCCATTCTCTGTTTTTCTCTCAACATTTATTCTGCATTTTTTTTAGCATGTCTATTACTGACAGGTAGTTAAAAGTATTAATAAATGTTCATGCTTTAGCGTTCTCTTATAGTGATTCGGGCAATTCTGTTACTCCTTGGCACTTATACCGTGAGGGGAAGTGTTGATGTTTTAAAAGTTATTTTGATTAAACCTTAATTTCTTTGAATTCACTGAATGTGCTTCATGAGAAGCATAAATACTTTCTAATGGTGTATTACTACAGAATCTTTCTTCTGGGTATTCTGTATTTCACGTCAATGTCTGTCACCTGAAATAGACTTACTGTAACCCTAAATGCAGTACTCTGAGGGTGCCATGGTGCTACACTAATATCACTAACTTCATCAAATTTTTTCTTTTTCCTTTTAATACATCTATAAAAGTTATTAATATCCACTCAAATACCTGTTTTGTACCTTAAAGACAGTATTTATTACTGCTTTGGTCTTCTGTTTCTCTGTATAATCCATCTTTCTTGTGTTCAGAATGCAGATTCATAACAGTTTAAGTTAATACAATGAAGAAAATTTTATTAAAAAACACACAGTTGAAAGCATTACGTTTGCTCACCGTGATTATGTTAATCCATGTTTATAACTGTTTAATTTATAAAGATGATAATCCACTTGACACTTTGGCTAGAAGGATGTGTGGTGTAAGGTTCCCAGTTTCATGTGCTATTTGTTGACTCTTCCCATTTTGTAAAAATCCTTATTAGTTCCAGAGAGTTAACAAGTATTAAATATGCATATTGATGACAATAATTATCTTTAGCAAATCTTAGAGAAACTTGAAAATGGTCACTAAGATATTTATAACATTAGCATATATAGTGATTTCAAAATAAAAGAAGACAATAAAACATTTAAATTTTAGAGTGCTTTTGTGTTTGCGTTTGTAATTGGAAAAAGCAAGGGAATTTATTAGGAGGGTCCTCAGTTTAGTTACTTGCTTTGAGTTAAAATATTGATACTTTTTTTAGTTGCAAATATATTCAATTAATGTCTTTCTATCACTATTTCTCTCATAACCCCCATAGTCTTTTTGTCAGTTTGTGCATATAAAATTACAGTGACCATCACCATTGCCCATTGGGTCTGTGGTAGCGGATTTGCTAAAATAAAATTATGGCTTAATTTTTATCTGTTTTGGATTTTTAGACTTCTGTCAAATGGAGCATAAAATGATGCAGTAGATGATTTTCCTCTATAAAAAACTAATTTACTTGAAAAACTTTCTAAGAGAACCTTCATTGTAAAATCCCATCTTCAATCCACTTGCAGATTATTGAAAATATGTACATATGAACTCTCTACACAGTTCTGAAGATGAAGTCTGGAGGTGACTTTAGCATCTGTGGGTGAATATTCAGGATGTTGTCTTGAAATATGGATTTTTTTCTTGCCTGCCTTCTGGTAGCTAGTTATTGACCTGTGGTAGCTGGATGCTGCCAAATTGAATGTACTGTGATAATGAGCAACTGTGGACAGTGTATACCTGTACCATATCAAATGAAGTTGGCCAAAAAAGATCCTGAAAATGGGCTGCAGTTGAACTTAAAGGAATTGTAGAGACACTGATTTTTATAATTTTATAATATATTCCACTAGAATATTTTTGTTGCATGGTTTAATTTCTACGTGATTATAATTAACAGTGGTAAGATAATTTTGGGTAAATGAATTTGGGTACTCAGATGTTAAAATTAGTCATGATATTGGGGCGCCTGGGTGGCTCAGTTGGTTAAGCGTCTGCCTTCTGCTCAGGTCATGTTCCCGGAGTCCCGGCATCAAGCCCTGCATCAGGCTCCCTGCTCAGTGGGGAGTCTGCTTCGCCTTCTGCCCCTCACCCCGCTCATGCTCTCTCTCGCTCATTCTCTTTCTCAAATAAATAAATAAAATCTTAATAAAGTTAGTCATGATATTCCCTAAAAGTATGGAATATTTAGAAAGAATTGTTTCTAAATTTAGCTTCTTCAATGAAAATTTTTTAAATGTACAAATCTATACATGTGAAAATGTATATATATATACATAATACATTTATATAAAGTACTCAAACATATATATATATACACACTCATACATATGTATGTTTGAGTGTATATAAATGTTTGCATCTGTACACATATATAGATTAGAATTGGTTGTTTAAGCAGAGGTATAACTTTTTTGGATTAAAGGAAACTTGCAACCAGGCACTGTTTAATTCTAAGCCTAGGTAGTTTTCTTAACTGTTTTCTACATCTTTACTTTGTGGTGTCATACTAGATAACCACATCCATTTCCTGTATTAAACCCTGAGAAACCTTATTTCTCTGTTGAATTTTAACTAGCATTTCAAGGTTACCAGGTAACATTAGACATAGTAGAAAAATTCACTGAAGATGCTGTTTTATGGATTTTATTAGTAGCTTTTTCAGCTGAAGAAAATATTTTCATCATACATACTCAGCAGGCATAATTGTTAATCATAATTAATTTTAAAAAACTGAGTTATAAGTATATAAGTTAGAACCTGGTTGGAAAAATTTGGGTGATTTTCTTATTTATAGACTTCACTTCCGTGCAAAAAAAAAAAAAAAAGGTTCAAATGATGTAAGTGATAGATAAGTTTTGAAGTTAACATCTTTAAAAAGGCAGTTACTATCTAAGAATTTCTCAAGTCTTTCAGTGTAACAGATTTTTTTTTTTAACCACATCTTAAAGGTTAATTTCCTTTTCAGTAGTCTTTTAGTGGACTCAATTTGTTTGCAGTTGATTTCCTACTATATTCTGAATTAAATCGCAGTTATACTTAATAAAACAAGCTGTGCTTAGGTGCCCAGATGAGTCACACGGGAGACTGAATCCAGGTAGCCTTAAAGTTCTATCTTAGATATATTAGGCTTTTTCTATAAAACTTGGCAATCACTTCTCAGTTTTTATGTTAATCTCAGCTTCCTCTTGTAAATTAAGACTAATAAATTGATGTAATGCCTGTATAGTTGATAATTAAACTCTTAGTATGTAGCTCATCTCAGAGGAAATGTTCTAGATAAGGTCTGGTAAAGCAGGAAAACTTACGTGTGTTTTTTTTCTGTGTATGAAATTGGTGGTCAGTGGTGAGGAAAGGCTTTGAAAAAGTATATATAAAATTACATAAAATTTTCATGTAAAAGATAAACTGTTATAGACAAGAAATGAGGACAAGTTTATATCTGTTTAAAATATAAAATATGTAAATATCATAGATGGTATTCCTCTGATGAATTTAAGACTTTCTTAATTTCATTAATGCATTAGAGGTTTAAAAAGTGATGTGTGAATTGATTTTTTTCTAAGGTTTTCTTTTGTTTCATTGCTATGCAAGGATTGACAAAGAAGGTATTCTTTGAGATAATCTGCTTTACTACAGAACTTATTAACTCGAAAATGTGGTCAGCTCTAGAAAAAGTCTTAAATCGGGCAGTACCCTATTGCCCTTTTTATTAAGCGGTTTATAACAGCTATGCATTATTAAGCAGAAATATGATTTGGAGGCTTTTAAACTTTTTACTTTAAGGAGCAGGGGCTTAGATACTTTCAGATTTTTATTAGAGTTAGTCTTGGTATTTAAAAAGGTTATATATATTATGTACTATTCTTAGCATTTTGTGCTACATTATAGGCACTTCCTTGTTACTATAAATACAGAGTTAAGAGGGTATAAGGGATCTGAGTCTATACTTCACTGCCCTATGTTATGGCAGATCATTTTTATTCATCTAAACAAAAAGTTAGATTCTTTTTGCAGCAACTTTGATCTTGTCCTTTATTCTTTATTGTTATTTTTGAATACATAAAAATACTGAATTCTATTTTATTTGGGGCGGAGTGCAACACAAAGTAATACAAATGAAAGTAAATGTTTATTTCTATTGAAGCAGTAAACATCCTTTGTTATAGCTGAAAGGAAATAATTAATGGGTTTGGGGATATATTCTTTTGATAAAATTAGGATGTGCTTTTCTCATTCTTATAACAAATACAAGTTTAGAAATACTCAAAAATATAATGAAAAGTAAGTCATCTGTAATTTCATCACTTAGAGATACTCACTATTGAAATTTTATGAATTTTCCTTCCAGTCTTTTTTAATGCATACATTTATGTACTTTTCTGAAACGGAATTGGGATCATGATGTGTGACTTTTGTGCTACCATATGAGCTTTTGTATCTTGCTTTTTTCACTTAGCACGTGTGTTATTTACTCATGTTATTAATTGTTCTTTAACTTGTTTGTAGGTGATGGCATATTATTTTATCTCTTAAATCTCCATGAAAGGCAGTATAGCATAATAGACTCTAGAGTCAGACTTCATGGCTTCTAATCCACGCTCTGCTACTTACTAGCTGTGTTACCTTGATCAAGTTATTTTCTCTCCCTGTTTATGTTTCCTCATTTATCAAAGGCTCAGTAATAATAATACTTACAGGTTTATAGTGAGGATTATTATATCTATTAAAATATGCAAAGCAATTAGAATTGCTGGCAGTAAGTCAATTACGTAAATAATAATTGCTATTAATGTTAATAATCATTGTTATTAACATTATTTAATCATAATTTATTTAACCAGTTAACCCCATTGTTAGTCTTCAAGATGATTCCTGATATTTCCTATTGTAGTAAACACTCTGCTGAACATCCTTTACATAAACCTTTCAGTACAGCTGTGGTTATTTCCTTAGCATAAATATTTTGAAGGGACTCATCCAGGGGAATAAACATTTTGGGGGCTTTGGCATATACTGTCAATTGCTTTATGGAAGCTTGTCCCAGTTTACACTATATCTGGCAGGATTTGATAGTGTATGTTTTATCTCCCCAAATATTATAAATGAAACATAAACCTAGATAAACTATCTGCTCTAACCTTATCCCCTGGACAATGCTCAGAAGTTTATCGCTGTTACTGTGGAAAGACTTCTGAAGTATATTATTTTTAAAATTTTTGGCTGCCTGAACTGCTCTGGAATTTTGCACAAGATAACAGGGACTGGTTGAGATATCCAATTTGTTTCTTGTTTGTCTCTGTTGTAAAGAATTCACTGAAGTACTAGACTAGATTATCACTTTCTAACATTAACATTTTTAAGATCCTAAGTTAAATTTGGTTAATTTAAGCATTAACTGAAATACAGGTTGGATTCTTCATTGGAGGACCCCCCCCCCCCGCCCCGCCCCGCCCCAGCTCTTCACCAATCAGTGACTGAAATAAAAGAGAAGTTTACATGTCTCTCAAACAGTTTAATGGGAGCTGTCCCCAGCAGATGGGTTGGTTCTGGTTTCTTCCACATGTGGCTTCCCTGCTGGTCCATGGTGACTACTCCAGTTGTTGACATTTATCTGAAAAACAGGAAGAGAAGTGTTGCTAAAAAATGTAAGGACAGTTAGCCCATATCTTTCACATTGTGACTTGAGACATGTGCCTGTCACTTTCTCTCACCTCCTGTGGGCCCATACGTAGTCACATGGCAATTTCTAGCTGCAGGAGAGGCTAGCTAGGAAATGTCTCTAATTAGGTGGACACAGGCCCAGCTGAGATTCAGTGAGAGGAATGTCATATTATGGAAAGGAAAAGGAAGGGATGAATACTGGAGGTCAGTCATCAGTCTTTGCCACAATAAGCACTTCAAATCAGTAAGATAAAGATTAATAACTAGAAAGGTTGAGAGTTTAAAAAAATACAGGTGGTTTGCAATCATAGGCAAAAAGTTCAGCTTTACTCATAATTTTTTAAATTGCAAATTAAAAACAAGGTTGAGATCTTTTTCATCTTTGAATGTGGATTATGTCTATTATTGGAAAGGGTCTGAAGATTGAATGCTTTTGGAGGGCAGTTTAGAACTACATACCAAAAATGTCGATGGCTTTTAGTCTACAGATTTTACAAACTGGCAAAGATATATGTACATGGATATTCACTGTAGCATTGTTAGTAATTTTGGAAAAATTGTTTGTAATTTTGAAAAACAATCTAAATGTCTGTTGTTAGAGAACCCCTAAAAGAAACGATAGTACATAAACATGGTATCATATTTAGAACTTGATGCATCTTTATTATTGACATGAAAAGTTAAGCTAGTTAGTACGCAAAAGAAGTAAATTTTAGAAAATGTGTATGAGGAGAGGGATCTAATTGTCTTAGGACAAATGTACATAAAAATTATTCAGGAGGACACAGTGGCTGTCTCTGGGGAGTGGGGAACTTTTCTTCATTTTATATACTACTTTTGAATCTGATGACGCATGGTATTTTTAAAAATGAAATGCAAAAACAACAAATATCACTCTCTCCAAAATCTTGATTTGTATTTTGTAGTAATTCCACTGACTACGTGCTGTCTCATACTCATCCATCTACTGAGACTCTTACCTGACGAGTCATTTTTTCTTCTTTGTTTTTAAATCAATTTTATTGATCTATAATTTAGGTATGATAAATTGCATCCATTTAACATGTACAATTGGATGAGTTGTAATAGATGTGCACGCCTTTGAAATACTACAGTGGAGATACAGAACATTTCCATCATCTTCAAAAGATTTATTGTTGCCTCCATTGCAGTCCGTCCTTCCTCCGCCCCCACCACAGGCAGCCACTGCATACTTTATGTCATTATGGTTTTCCCTCTTCTAGGAGTTCATTTAAATGCAGTCATAATATGGCCTTTTGCACCTAATGTGATGCTTTTGAGTTCATCGTTTCGCGTGGGTTAGTTTATTCTTTTTTTGTGCTGAGTATTATTCCATTGTATAATATATGTATATTGTGTAGCCATTCATCTGATAGATGTTTGTGTTGTTTCCAGGCCATCGTTAATAAAACTTAACTGTTTTCAAAAGTGGTTTTACATTCTCACCAGCAGTGTATGCGAATTGCGCTTGTTCCCATTCTTGTCCCGGTTTGTTATTGTTGGCCTTTAAAATTTTGGCCCCAATGATTGTATCTTACTGTGGCTTAAATTTGCATTTCTCTTATGAGTAAGGATGATGGGCATCTTTTGATGTGTTAATTGGTTATGCATATGTCTTCTTTTGTGAAGTGTGTCCAGATCTTTTGCTCACTTTTAAAATTGGGTTATTATTGAGGTGTCAGTTTTTTTTTTATATTTTAGATATAATTTGTCAGATACAAATTACAAATATTTTCTCCAATTCTGTGTCTTGCCTTTTTGTTTACCTGATCATTTATAATGTTGTATCGTTGTCATTTTGTAGATTTTACCAAGATAAGGAAGACATCCCTTTGAAAGAAAATGTGAGCAGATGATGAAATCATAGCAGAATATGAACTTGTACATTCACTTTTGGAAGGTTCACCTGATCCTGGGGATTAGGTAGTGAGAGTGGAGACTTAATGAATTAAGGCATGTGGTGTTGAGTCAGAACTAGAGGACAATGGCCATGTCAGTAAATTATATCTGCAAATCTATTTTACTGTTGCCAAGCAGTAGAGACCTCTGTCTTTCCTTACCAGTCCTCAAAGGCTCTTTCTTCTCATACCTGCTCTTTTCCTTATTGTTCTCCTGTTTGAAAAACCTAGCACGGTGTTGAACATCCCAGGAAGAAGGACTGGTTCTCAGTATTGAAACTTTTAATTACAAGTAGCATAGTGACTTGATTATCATGGTAGTACAATAGTTAAAAAGGTTTTAGAAGCCTAAGGCTTTTGGTCTAGGACAGGGGTTGGCAAACTGTGGCCCGTAGGGTAAATCCTTTCAGCTTGATGCTTAATTTTCAAATGAAATAAAATAAATATATGTTATATGTTTTCTGTGGCTGCTTTCATGCTGCAATAGCAGTCTTGAATTGTTGCATCTGACCATCTGTCCTGCACAGCCTATAGTATTTATTTTCTGACCTTCTGTAGAAAAAGTTTGCTGACCCCTGGTCTGGAGAAACAAGCCCATTAACCGATAAGCAGAAATAAAATGAGTCCTTTCTGTCAGGGTGAAAACTCATGTTTCCTCAGAGACTCATAGGTACCGTTCATGATGATAAGGGTGGCGCTATCCAAGAAACTGGGACTAGTCTTAAAGGTCTTGTCTCTCCCTTTTTTTTTAAGATTTTTATTTATTTGCGAGAGAGTGAGAGACAGAGAGCATGAGAGGGAGGAGGGTCAGAGGGAGAAGCAGACTCCCCGCTGAGCAGGGAGCCCGACGCGGGACTCGATCCCGGGACTCCAGGATCATGACCTGAGCCGAAGGCAGTCGCTTAACCAACTGGGCCACCCAGGCGCCCTAAAGGTCTTGTCTCTTAAAAGTATAATAATATATTCATTGAAGTAGCATTGTGAACACAATACTCCTCACATCAGAAATAAGCACTTTTTGTAGAGTACTTAAGTTAGTCACGTAGATGTATGTGGTCCTCCAGTAGCCTTCTAGTATATGTGCTGCTGAAGCAAGCACATCCTCCGATAGCCTTCTAAAAAGCACACTATAAAAAAGCTGCCTCCCTTGTATCTGGCTTTCCTCTTGTAGCCCCTGCCTGCCCTAAGAGTTAGTACTAGAAAAGAAAGAACTCATTTAACGGTGTACCAGGATTAGGCTTAGAGGATGCAGAATTAACGGAGGTGGGAAGGGGGTCCAAAGAACGAAATCAAGAAATTTAAGAGGCCTCCTTTGTTGTTGGAACTGAGAGGATTAGAAAAATCCTACAGATGATCTTAGTAACTACCTCTTTCCAAGGTACATAAGTAAAATGAGTAACATCAAGAATGCATTAGGGTTTCCTAGCTGAGTGCGCAGTCTTTATACAGTTTGTGCCATGTGGCAAGGAATTTTATTGAAAGGATGAGTTAGAGGATCCCATTGATTTCTCATGTCTTTTATCAGTGTCTTGCCAGTGTTTGAGTTTGTCTGCTGCACCATTCATGGCTTCAGGGAAATGTCTCAGGTGTCCTTTTCTTTAATTCAGTATCTTAATTTTACTCATCTTCCTGTTGTTCATCACTTGTTTATTGACTTACGGTTATTCGAAATTCTCCTACCTAAAAAAATGGTTTTGTGTAATGAAATGTAATTTTTTTAGGCAATGGCAATCTATTGAACATTCAAAACTGAGAAATACCAGTACCTTTTTTTTTCTTTATCTCTAGAGATGCTATCTTGTGGCCAATACTATTAAGCCTGAAATTTCAGCCTCTAGTCTTGTTTATTTTGTCAGAAAGTAACTGTTTCCTTTTAAAATCATGACAAAGCCATTCTGTTAGATATAATTAATTATGACCTGGGAGTTGGATATGATGAGATGACTTAGTTTTTAATAATAATTCATGTGAGGACACATTTCATTGATATTCTCCTTCTCAATTTATATTAATTAGAAAAAATCAATACTTAGTCTTTTCCTTAATACAGAGTAAAAACAGGATTATTAATTAAAGGCACATTTTATTTTGGACCTAAAGGATAACTACATTATGGTTTTAATCTTAAATGAGATATATGTAAAATTGTTACATATGCTAAGGATATTTGTACAAATTTAGGATATTCTTAATCTTTATAAACTAATGGTAATATATGCTTCTTTATGTTTGGTTATTTTTGAAGATGCTTTTAGTAGATTATTATACCTTAAAATATTACTAAGTTCTTCACTGAAACCTTAAACTAAACACTTTTTAGTGTAATTTTTCTGAGTTGTTTATCCTCTGAATAAAATAGTATCACTTCTTTTGAAGTGATACTAGTTGCCAAGTCCAAAGACGTAAGGGGAGACATAGAATCTGTTCTTTTGGTGGACTTATATCAGGAAAATAGCATGAAGCCTTAATACAGTGTTAGCTTGTTCTGACCTGAGCATCTTCTTAAATTTAGTATGTAGACACAAGCTTCTTAGGGAAAAAAAAAAAAGGAGAAAAAAAAAAGCACTGTTGATGAAGTCATTGCACATTTGTTAAAATTATAGCTTCCTTTTTCATAAATGTATTTTATGCGTCGTTTAAATTTTTAAATTTACAACTTGTTAGTCATTGGTTTGTAAAGAAGCATTCAGAGTTCTAGATTTATATAGTAATAAAACTACTCAGTTTTTCCAGCTTTTTTTGTCTAAGGAGCTTTTTGGAGGGCATGCTTTATTTTTATGTTTCTATTTATTTAAAATGCAACCATGTTTCATAGGAGACATCTATACATAGAAGATAATACAGTTGTATAATGACTTAATGTTCTTTTACTGTTCCATTTGAATATTAGAAAGAATAATTTCTTTAGTGAATTTCAGTTGCATATAAATATTTATCATATTCAGTATTCCCCAAACAGGACTTTTATTATTAAAAATCTGATACAATGCTTTATTACTCAGAATATATTCCAATAATTTAAATTCTACTGAATATAATACTAAGTTATTTCTAAAAATACACACATTAGGTAATATAAACACCTATTTTTATCTATTCAGATCTTACTGGATTTCACACATAGTAGCCAACCCCTGCCAGCTCTCTGTGAACTCTCTGATTTAGTCATTTACATGGATTTATAATTATTCTGCATTTATGCAATCTGATTTTGATCAGATGTTTCTTTTTTCTATTAATGTAAGCTAATTGTAGCACAGCCGATTTTTCATTTTCCATTGTAAGAGAGGAAAGAGCACAGCATAAAAAATTATAATTTAAAAATAATTTTGAAATCTCAGGCGTATTTTTGTTTAATTTTTTTCTTCACTAAAAATTTCTGCAACCACCTTATCACTTCAAAAGTTTTTCAGTAATACACCTAACAAGAAGCCAAGTGGACAGCTTTTATTATTTCATTTTAGTTCATGAATCTGGTTTGTGTTAGAGGTGCTAAGAGTGAATGATTCATGACTAAAAGATGAGGGTGGCATGTGGGGGTGGTAAAAAGCAAAGTTTTAGATAATCCACATGCTGAATAATCCTTGAAAAACAGCACATGAAGAAAACATTTCACAGAATGCTTTTTATATTATTTGTCGCAGGAGTATATTATTCTGACCAAAAAAAATGCTACTACAGAAAACATCATAATAAAATATTTGCGTATTCTGTCTGACCCAAATAATCTTATTTAATACTTTTAAGATTCTAATCCTTTTAAAGAATGAAGTGATTATTGAAATGTTCTGCAATCCCTTAGTTACAGTATTAGTATATTATGGGGTCTGTTAATTGTTATTTTTCAAAGATTTCATTTAAATATAAGTCTTTATTGTATACCGTGTTTGCATTATAGTCATCTAAAAGAGATCTTTTAGCCCTACCATGTAGTTGAAATTGCCCTTAAGATTCGTCATATTTATAACATCAGTAAAAAATAATCAGAAGCAGCCTGGAGTAGTCTCCAGTGGTTGCAGTTAAATACCTCATCTCATTGCCTTACTGGAAACTTATATATTAATTTCTTTATGCTCCTTACCACTGATAGGGCTACCATGGGTTGTCATGGTGAAGAATGCATTTCACACAGTCTCCAGATTTTTAAAATTTCACTATCAGAAACCATTTTATCTTAAAGAGTTCATTTTAAGAGTTTTTTTAAGCTTATATTCCTTTGCAACCAATGTAATTTCTAAACCTTTTATCGGTTTTGTAGAGATACTTGGTTACAGCAAATGGTGTTACTAAATTTTTTCATAAAGTTCTTACAGACTCATGCAATTAGTAATGCTCATTAAATATTGTTAATTGTCACCAATGTTATTATAACGTCATTCATAGAACTTCCTTAGATCCATTTTGACACTTCATTTTGTCCTTAAAAAACCAAACATAACGGATATTAAGGAGGGCACTTGTGGTGAACACTGGGTGTTGTATGTAAGTGATGACTCACTAAATTCTGCACCTGAAACTAATATTACACTGTGTTTAAATAAACAAAAAGGGCAAAACTAAAAACACAAAACAAAAAACCCCAAAACTCTCTGAAGGTAATCTCAGAAATTTGTTGTCTTGCAGTTTGAGCTGTCTTAACACTTAAGCAGCTTTCCAAATGGCCACTCACCACGTGCAAAATGGTCAGGTGCCTTTTAAACATTAAATTCATTCATGTGATTGCTTCAATTGAGAATGTCCTGGGAGGAGAAAAGAGGAGACTGGATTGCAAAGCTGACTTAAATCCCTTACTGTTAAAACCTGATTATGTACGTTGACATTTTGCCCCACTATTCAGCATTCCTTTTCAGTTCACGTCATGCTGAATTACAGGCAGATCATTGTTTTTAAAATATTTGGGAAAAGTCTATAGTACATTTTCTTAAATTGTAACAAGTTTGAAATGTAGTGTTTCCTGATGGTAAAATTCTGAGTATTCTAATGGCTTTTTAAAAAAATCATTTATTTGCTAGGTAAGTTCTCTTCTACGCTTTATGAGACTGGTGGCTGTGATATGTCACTTGTGAATTTTGAACCAGCAGCAAGAAGAGCATCCAATATCTGGTATGTGTGAAGTCATATTAGGAGAATGTATGTACTTGCATATATTTGCCATGTTTAAAGCTTTTAGTCCTTGAGATGGAAAAGTTATTTTGAAAACATTTGTTCACATTGGCTTAAATAATTTGTCACTGTGCATTTGTCTCCAAAGATTTAAGGTAGAATTTATTGTTCTGGAAGAAAGATAGCATTATTCTTAAAACAAAAGCTGTTCTGTATTTTAAATATTAAATATTAAAAATTCCCTGTAGATCTTATAGTGGGGGGGGTGGTTTCCCACAATTTCAAATTTAACTATGGATTTTGTGCTACACACACGCACATTGTGCGTGTGTTGCAAGATCAATAAAAAGCGTATTTTAAAAAGGCTTATTAGAAAAATACACAACTAAGTTCAAACCCATCAGTTCTCTTTGTGTAATTTAAAAATTTTATTTCTACATAAGGGTTTTGGTCAAGTATGTTTTTACATGATCATCTTTTCTTTTAAAATTTGTTTACCAGCTATAAGAAAGAGGAATTTCTTAAAATATGGGTCATATATTACATTTAGTTTCTTTTCTCTCCTTCCCTTACGAAGAAATTACACTGTAAGATAAGGAAGAAGTTAGGAGAAAAGCAGATAAGAAATAGAAATCTTGAGCATGCAATCAGTTATATAACTTAGAATGTATTAAAGTTTTTTCTAAAATTTTAATCTTATTCACCTATTCATGTTGTTGCCTTGAAATCCATTATTAAGTGATTAGCTCACTTTTTTTTGCAGGGATCATTTGAATCCTATTTTAGGACTTATGTTTAATAATGGGACACACCTATTTAAATGTTACACATCTATGGGCAGTTCACTTATTTTTTTAAAGTTTTTAGGGGCCATGTAAAGCACTAGGATCTTGCAGTCACTTAGCTTAACTTGCTGGAGAGATAGAACACTTGCTAAGCTTCTTGAGTCCAGTTTCAGAACTGACCCTGTCGAGAATGACCAAAAATTTGAGTGTTAGGTGATTTCCTAACAGTGGAAACAATAGAAAGATGGAGCAATGGAAACAATTATGTTTAATGTAATTTAAGATAAGAACAATTCCTTACACCATAAATGTGGTAAGGTGTCAAGTTTCAAAAATCTAAACTTGACTGTGGAAGCGGAATGGTCACATTCTAAGCTGTTATAGCTTAAATTTGTTGTGGCTCCAGGCAATATGTTAATTGCTTTCTTAAACCCATCTCACAAACACTTTGTGATAAGAGGTACTATTATCCTATGCTACTTAGGTGGACACTGAAGTGTAAAAGGTTGGATAACTTTCCCAAATCTCATTTAGCTGATGAAGAGATTTGAATATAGATACTCTGGCCCAGAGGCTATGTTCTTAATCACATCTGTAGGAAAATGCGATTTTGTATTTTGAAGTACTTGGAAAAGTGAAGACAGTGTAAATATCATATAATTGTTAAAAGATTTATTTTTCTTTCTATTCCTTGACAAGCTATTTAGTCCCTAAAGTTTTTTTCATTTTATTTTAGTGACACGGATTCTCATGTATCCAGTTCTACCTCAGTTCGATTTTATCCACATGATGTGGTAGGTTTTCCTTTATTTTTATAAAATGATGTACATTCAGATTAAGTAGCGACACAAATCAGAAAAGTTGAGGTTATGAAATACCAATTTTGTTGAAAACTATGGCAAAATCTCCTTTGCTGTTCCATAGTGGCTCTCTTCTTGTTAAGTCCTTTGTTAGGAAATAAATATAAAACACCATGAAGTTTCATAAGCTGTGTATGAATCAGTAATTATACTTTTGAGAATATGTAAAGGTCCATTTACTCACCAATGCCATAATCTGGTTGTGCCATCTTAAAACTTGACTTTGAAAATTATGATTTTGAATATTATATTATCCAACTGTTAACTATTAGTTACTCATATACCAATGTGTATGTGGGAAGCTTAGTGATGATATCGCTGGGTAAAAAATATACCATGTGAGGTACAGTGGGGATATTTTAAAAAGATAACAGAACTTTTGCCCTCAAGCTGTATTTATTGAACTTAGAAAATACAAAAAAATTAAATTCTTTTTTTAACTTATCTTATTTAGATTCAATTAGTTAACATATAAAATGAAATTCTTATATGGAATACATAAATACATATAAATAAATGTAGTGCCAAAGGGGTTAATTATTAGTGGCTTCCTGAAGATGATTAGTTGTGAGCTGGCTTTTAAGACCATAGATGTGAGTTGGCACAGAACAATGGTTTTCAACATTTGGCAGTGTCTGAAAACACTTTTATTTGTCACAACTAGGGGAATGTTACTGGTATCTAGTGAATGCGTAAAAGCCAGGGATACTATGAAACGTCCTACAGTGGACAGCACAACCCCCAAAGAAAGAATTATCTGACTGAAAATACCTGTAGTGCCAAGATTGAGAAACCCTAGCACAGAGGATAAGAAAAAAAGTGTTTGGGGAGGTACTTGTCCGTGCTAAGAGATAAAAATGGCTATGTTATTTATAGGAAGCAGATTTTCTTGACTATACCCACATATATGTTTGAAAAGTAAAGATTGTCTCTGCTTTTTTGCTGGAGTGTATTCCTGGAAACTTCATAGGAAAGCCAAAAATAGGGAAATGTTTTTTTGTTTGTTTGTTTTCTACGATTGAATAATATGGGAACCTTGGGATAGTGAAATCCTGGCTAGGGCTGTGCTGGATAAGGGACACTTTAGACTCTTTCAGAGAAAGGGGAAACTGGTGAACTGTTGAGTGGATAAATTAAAGCTAAAAGAAATGTAATGTGGTAATTTCCTTATAGCCTCGGACGAGTAGCCTGCCAAAATGAAAGAAAAAAAGGGGGTGTAAGAGGGATTTGAAAACAACAGTGATAAGAGACTGTAGGAAAAAATGAGAGTTGAAGGCACTGAATCCAGTTCAGAGGAGCTTAGATTTAACTTGGTAGTGAGGTTCATAGCTTTGAGAAAAGGCCATAAATGTGGCAGGGAGAAGAGAAGCCACTAATGATTCACAGTGCATGATTTTAATGGATTCACTAGCTATACAATCATACAGTGTTAAGATTTCAAACACTTTTCCCAATACAGCTTTTCCAAAAGACCTATTGATTAATTTGCTTTAAGTTTACTTCCTATTATCACCTTTTGTAGTTTCTAATGATCATAAAATATCTGTAAGGAGTGTAGAGAATTAAGGGGACTTAGATAATCTGCAAGCTGATTGAGTAGCCCTTGAATCATGACTTAAGTCAAGATATTTAAGCCTTTCAGTGCTGACTTTCTTTTAGCTCTCTCTTCCGCAGATTCGATTGAACAGACTATTGACCATCGATACAGATTTGTTGGAGCAACAAGACATTGATCTAAGCCCTGACTTGGCAGCTACTTATGGTACAACAGAAGAAGCTGCTCAAAAGGTTAAACACTATTATCGCTTTTGGATCTTACCCCAGCTATGGATCGGCATTAACTTTGACAGACTCACACTTTTGGCCCTGTTTGATAGGTGAGAATACAGTGTGATATTAAAGATATGTGCAGATTTTATTTTTAAATTGAAATGTCCCTAATTACCACTTGGTTACCATTTTGGAAAATGTTTTCTATTTTGGTTCTTTTGAGATAAAATTTAAGTTAATAGTAAGGCTCCCAAACATTGACTCTCCTCAATCCATTAAAAACTTTTTTGTGGCAATTTTAATAAGTTTATACAAAAAAAAATCCTTTTTATCATCAATAAGAATCATGGAACTATACTTACAAGCCAGAAAATATGAAGTGTTAATAATCATAAGATTATAGGTAATATGACTCTAAATATGAAAGGTATAAGAGGGAACTTCTGTTTCCCTGTTCCGTAGTACTAGTCTTAATAATGAACAGTACTAGTAGTCTATTAAAACTTGGTGCTTCCTATTGACTGGAGTAACAAAGATTGGATTTCCTCCTATCTGAAACAACAAAAAAGAGACAAAATGCATGAACCAGTGGTTTTCAAGACATTGGAGATAAGAAAACAAAGGACAGTGATTCCTGAGAGATGGGAAGCACATTATGTGGGTCCTACGGTTGCCCCAGCTTACTGCCTTGAGAGAGTTCCCAGTCTTCCTTGCTGGCTCCGATACAGGGAGGAGGTACTGAAGTGGAGCCCAGCACACTTCCTGAGTTAGATGGAGCTGTGAGTCTGGGGACACCCAACGCAGCTAGGACAGAATATCAGAGAGAGGACTGCTATTCACCGAGAGAACCTCAGAGTTCCACAGTGGGTCTCCATCCACAACTCTTCAGCAGAGTACTGATAAGTGAATGTATGTGAAGAAACTACCTGAGGCCGGGGTAAGAATCATGTGAAAGAAATAGATGGACAGTGCCTGACACAGGGATAGGAATAGCACCTATTCCCACCTATCTGATGGAAGAAACTCATAATTCATATTTTATGGTGCATTGTGTAGAGTACTCAGGAAAGTCTTGCCTTAAAAGTGGGGAATAATTAGCCCTAACATGGGCACTGCTCCAGACCCAACAAACAAGTTATAAAAGCAAGACCTAAAATGATCAAACTGTTTCCAAGTAGCATAACAAAGTTTAAGATTTATAGAAATCTGAAAATTGTCACCACCTAGAGATTTTCCACAGTGGCATCCAATCAAAGGATTCACAATGACATCCAACCAAAGATTACCAAACATGCAAAGAAGCAGTAAAACATGATTTATGAGGGAAATAATCAAAACCAACCTGTAATTGTCACAGATGTTAGAATTAGCTGTCAAAGACATTAAAACAAATATAATTATACTCTGTATGTTAAAAAAGTAGAGACATGAAAGATATTTTAATTTATTTATTTTAGAGAGCAAGAGAGAGACAGAGTGCAAATGGGGGAAGGGGCAGCTCAATTAAATTAATAAACCTTTAGCCAGGCTGATTAGGGAAAAAAAAGAAGAGAAAAGATACAAATTGCTTATAACAGGAATGAGATAGGATATCACTACAGATTCTACTGGTGTTAAGTGGATAATAGGATATTATGATCAGCTGTATGTAAATAAATTTGACAATGGACAAATTTCTTGAAAGATAGAAATCATCATAGTTCATTCTGAAAGATACATTACCTTAATGGTACTATATCTATTAAATAAGTGGAAATTGTAGTTAAACACCTGTCTATAAAGAAAACTGCAAGCCTAAATGGCATCAAAATAATATCCCAAATCAGTTAAGTAGAGAAATGGTAGGCTTTTCAACAAATGGTCTTGGGACCATTGGATTTTCATGTGAAAAAAAAAAAAAACTTTTATACTTACATTGCACCGTTTATAAAATTATGAAAATTAACTCAAAATGGATCATAGGTCTAAGTGTGAAATCTAAAGCAATAAAATTCCTAGAACAAAACAAAACATAGTAGGAGAAAGTTTTTGTGACCTTGGGTTAGGCAAAATTTTGTAGATGTGATACCAAAAACAACAAATGAAGTTGATAAACTGAATTCATCAAAATTAAAAACTAACAAAAGCCTAAGGAGAGCATACATTCAGTGATGAGAACTACAGACCGTATGTAATATGGCAGAACTGCCGAGGATCATGGAAACATCTGGACTTCTCCAACTGCCATAGAAAAACAAATGAGAATACCAGTTACTGATTTGAGAGTACTATTGACTTGTTTTCATCTGAGAGGACTATAAAATGAACTAGTACAGAGATGTTTGTGAATTTTCTTAGGCCAATTGATGATTATAAACAGGGCATTGACTTAATAAAAAAAGTTAATAAAAAATTTTATGATTATAAAAATAATTCTTTACCTAGTCTAGAAAATTTAAATATGTATAGGAAGATTTTAAGACAAGAAGAGGCCAACCATAATTCTACCCAGAGAGAACCAGTATTAGTATCATTTTGATATATTGTCTTTTTTTAACCCATATGTATATGCTTTTAAATAACAACTTGTATCTTCCTGTACATACAGTTTTATGTTCTGCTTTCTTTGTATAGCAAATATACTGAGTATGTTCCCATGTCAGTAAATGTTTTTTAAAAACAAGACTTTTAGCAAGTATCTAACATTTTATGAATAAAATTTCCCCAACAAGTAATGAGATAGATTCTTATTTTTTGGTATGACATATAAAAATCATCTTCATTGCTATATGTAAAATCTGGGTCATCATATTGTTTAATTTAGTCAGTTTAATGAAATATAGAACTGTCTCAGCAGCTTTGATAGAGGCAACATTGATGGTTTTTATTACTGCCTTCATTTTCAACGTATATCATAGCCGTATTTAAGTAATTCTAGTAAATTAGTTCTGAGATTATTTCAGGTGATTTCAGGATGAGGAAAATGAAATCACTTGGTATCAAAATTTGGTTACAAACTTTGTCATATAAAATAACTTTCCATTTTGATTTTCTAGAAATTGTTTTGAGATTTTGTTTTTTAAATGTGTTTCTTTGCATATCTCCTTTTATTTGCTATTCAAGTTAGTTATTAAGCAACAAATGTTACAGAAAAGCAGATGTTAAAGAAGAGTAAACTTTTGAAATAGAAATTAAAACCAATATTATGTCTTATAATTAGAACTTCACTTACTGTAGCATGCTTTATCTGCACATAAGGTTTTGTGTTAATTTTCCGTATAAACTGGTTTCTTTTTCAGTATCCTCCGAAACCTTATTCAAAACCAGTACCAAAAAGCATGTCAGCAAGCATAGTATGAACTTCTTCATGATGTCTTCCCTTTTTTCACTCTAATTTCTTATATTGATGATATACTTACTCATAAATTTTTCTGTCTACAGAAATCGTGAGATTCTGGAAAATGTGTTAGCTGTCATCCTGGCTATTCTTGTGGCTTTTTTGGGATCTATTCTTCTCATACAAGGCTTCTTCAGAGATATCTGGGTCTTCCAGTTCTGCCTAGTGATAGCCAGCTGTCAATACTCACTACTTAAGGTACCAGCATCTCTCTTCTTTTCAGACTAGGGAATAATATTTGTGTTAAAAGGCAGAGGTTTTGTATCATTCATTGCATTATAGTAAGATGTTAATTTTTAGATTTATTTTCCCTAGATGTTTACATTAGATTGGATAGGGAACAAAAGGGACATACAAACTTTAAAAAATAATGGTATGTAAATGAAGCTTCCTAAGAACTATTTTGGGGGGGGTGGTATTAGAAGAAAGTATTTGGCATTTGTTAAAAATGAGAATTAACATTCTTGAAATTCATTTAAAAAGTATGAACATCAGCTCTCCCAGTCCCATATTTTAAGTCTTCTATTTTGTAGATTAAATTTATTAAAATCCATCATTGTTTGGATATAGTAATGTCAAGACTAGTATATATATTCTTTGGGACACTGGAAGCAGAAGATTGGTATCCCTTTGCTATTTAAACAGTAGCTCTGAAATGCCAAATGTTACTAATTTTAAGCTTTCTAAAAATGAAAAAATCAAATACCTCATTTTTCACCTTCCATGCAAAATCAGTATGGACTGTTAATGTGGACTGTTTCCTTTTCTTCTGAGCTAGTAAAAACCCTTGCTTATATTGGTTATTTGCCCAATATATACTAACATGCAGAACTCTCCCCCATCCTGAAAACTGTTTGGTTCTGTTTATACTGTTTGCTGTCCTTTCTCTATTTATAGATAGACATCCAGAAAAACCACTTGTGTCAACTCCATTTCTTTCCATTTCTTCAAGACTCATCCATACTTTTTACCTCATTTGCAGTACTGAAACTACAGTCTTTTTGGGCTAATAATCTCTAATTGCCAGATCTATGTCCTTTTTCATTCTTCTTTGTGAGTGCTGTATCATTTAGTACCTGTGAATACTGTCTTCTATTTTTATATTATCCTCATTTTTGATCTGTGACTTTATGCTACGCTGATGATTATCCTAACTTTTCAGATAACTTTAATTTCCTTTGTTGATGCCTCTTTGGTCTTTGGACTACTTCTTAGTTTATAAGAATTTTTTAGGATTTTTATCTGGCCCTCTTTTCAGCTTTCAACTCCTTGCCAGTGAAGTCACCCTCTTTTATTACTTTATTTGTTGTCCCTATGTATGAATCATGTCCAGATTTATATCTCAAAGTCTTCGTCATTCTCACAAGGTTTAGTCCTATATACCTAACAGGCAGTTCGGCACATTTTAAAAATACCATATCATCATCTTCTGATAAATATTTTTCTTTCCCAGTTCCTTTGCTTTTTACGGTGGTATACTGACTCAAAATCCTAAAGCCTCTCTGTTCCTTACTTCTCGACCCCTAATAACAAGTAACTAGGTCCCTTTGATTAAATTTGGTGATTCTCTGTCAAAATTTCTGGCCTTTATTCTTTTTATTCCAACCACTATAATCCATCTCTTTATTGCCTTAAACTACTTAAATTCATTCCTTTGCTTCAGTGTCTCTTGTCCTGTTAACTTTGTCTACTGTTTTCAGATTAATCTGGTTAGATATGGAAAGATAAAAGATGACTGAGATTTAAAAATTTTTTTTTTTAGATTTAAAATATCTAGTTGAGGGATGCCTGGGTGGCTCAGATGGTTAAGCGTCTGCCTTCGGCTCAGGTCATGATCCCAGGGTCCTGGGATCGAGTCCTGCATCGGGCTCCTTGCTTGGCAGGAAGCCTGCTTCTCCCCTGCCTGCTGCTCCCCATGCTTATGCGTGCTCTCTCTCTAATAAATAAACAAACTCTTTAAAAAAATAAATAAAAAATCTAGTTGACTAGAAGAATGGTAATAACCATAAACAGAAGTAAGAAAGACTGGACCAGAAGCTTTTAGAGGCCAGATGTTAGAATTGAGTTTAGAGCTTACCTGGTCTCCTATCCAGCCAAGGGCCACATGCCAGACTCACTGAGCTTGGTCCGTCCTAGAGTTGTAGGGTGATGATAGACCATCCTAATGAAATTGTTTGGTCTGCTATTAGAAATAAACTGGAACTTGGGAGAAAAGTCATGATTTGGGAAGTGGCCGCAAAATACCTTTTGAACAGTTGATAAAATCTCTTATAGGGAGACAGCTTAACTTGATGATTTTGATGTGAAAATACAGATAATAGATTTAATACAAATACTATTGAATTGTTTAGTAAGCTTGAAATTTGTGGGCTGAACTAGAATTCTTCTTATAAACTAACCCGTATTTTGTGTGTTTCGTGAATGGAGTGGTATCATGTAAGAAAGCATTCTACCTTAACTATACTTACATGTAATAATGAGCCCAGGAGTAAGATGGATTGTCTGCCATATGCCATTTCAGAAGTGTAAGCTATTTGTGAATTTTTATTTAACCATAATCTTAAGAGTCAGGAAAGATTTGAGATCTCTTTAATATCACAGTGACACCAGTGTCTGGAATTTCATCTTCTCTAATCTTCTCTTATTTTAACAGGCTTAACGTAGGTCATTTCTTAGCTGTGGCATATTTTACTTGAAATTATTTCAGGCATTTTGAAAGTTGCTTATAAAGTTATGAGGACCTCAGTAGCGTAATCTATCTTTTGTTTCATTTTTAGAGTGTTCAGCCAGATTCTTCTTCTCCCAGACATGTAAGTCACTCTGATATGCATGTAACTTATAATTCCCTAACATTCATCAAAACCTTCTTTTGGTCGTATGTCAGATTGAATTAAGATTTATGTTGTTATTTTCTTATCTAAGTTTTGACGCTCTACTAGAGAGATGATTTATTAGCATGAAATAAAATGATATTGTAATTGTGGACTCTTAAATCTCAGTTGAAAATGAGCATAATAATTCATTTTCTGACAGCCTGTTTCAGGAGGAGGTTATCAAGTAGACATAGTTCATATAAACTCATAGTTACTTAATAACTTGTATTTAATAAAGTTTGAAGAATAAATCATGAGTAAGTATTGAAAAATAGAATTTTCAAGTAGGGAGAACTGTATATTATTTTGCTTAGGTAATCATTAAGAGCAAGAATAAAGAAGTAATAAATTGATCTGGTGTTTAGACCTATGGACCCTAAGGAGATCAAAAACCTTATTATTCACTTTGTGACTTTGGAAAGAGTATTAGCTGCTAAACAGTATTTTTTGTGAAGTATGATCCAATTTTTTAAAAAATTTTTTATTGTTATGTTAATCCCCATACATTACATCATTAGTTTTAGATGTAGTGTTCCATGATTCATTGTTTGTGCATAACACCCAGTGCTCCATGCAGAACGTGCCCTCCTCAATACCCATCACCAGGCTAACCCATCCTCCCACCCCCCCTCCCCTCTAGAACCCTCAGTTTGTTTTTCAGAGTCCATCGTCTCTCATGGTTCGTCTACCCCTCCGATTTCCCCCCCTTCATTCTTCCCCTCCTGCTACATTCTTCTTCTTCTTTTTTTTCTTTCTTAACATATATTGCATTATTTGTTTCAGAGGTACAGATCTGAGATTCAACAGTCTTGCACAATTCACAGCACTTACCAGAGCACATACCCTCCCCAGTGTCCATCACCCTGTCACCCCATCCCCCCCCCCCCCCCCCCCCCCCCCCCCC